>NC_066590.1:2597500-2607500 GCF_905475345.1 Vespula vulgaris
TTTCTTTCTTTCTTTCTTTCTTTCTTTCTTTTCATTTTCTATACTTTTGCAATTTCTATAAAACATTCTCTCGACATTTGTTTTTACGATCTACTAAAAACAAAAAAGAAAAATATTGATAAAAGAAAAATTTCTCGAAAGAATAATCGACTTTTTTTTCATGAATCGATTAACAATTTTTAGGCCACCCTATGCATCGCACAATCATTTTTTTCTTTAATTTTATAATTTAATTTCTATCTCCTCCCCCCATACCATCCCCACTATCATCGCCAATAACTCTCACACTCATAAAACGTACGAATCGTAGGATTACTTTTACGAAAAAAAAAAAAATAAATATATAAATAAATAAATAAATAAATAAAAAATAGAAAACAAAAAAAAAGGGAAATTAAAAAAAATTCATTTTTATTTCTATTCGTACTTTCGTAAATAGAAAAAAAAATGAATAACTTCATGTAAATGTTTACCGAAATGCGTCGATTGAAATTCAAATATTTCGAAAGTTTGTTAAAAACACAAACAATACGAAATAATAGAACAAATATTTATTCGACATGTTTAGTGAGCCGTATCGAAAGCGTGCAATTTGAGGGGGAATGTTTGAAAAGTTGTGAGAGATTTTTTGTTCTTTCGTTTTTGTTGTTGTTGTTTTTTTTTTCAACTTTCTCCAAAAATTTTCGTTACAGAGTTGGCGAAGTTCGGACAATGAGAAGTCACGATGATGTTGCGATCGTTACCCTCTCGAGTGGTCTTTCATGTTCTCATAATGTACTTCTTGTACCTGTCACTTATTATTAAGAACTAACTTTCGAAATCTTGTGTATTTCTTCGATAAATCTGATGTTTCTCTTTAATTATATATTAATATATTTTATTTATATATATATACATATATGTATATATTTTGATTATTATTACAATTTTTTTTTTTAAATATAGAAATCTATATTTCGCGATTATTTTTCTCTTTACGTAAGCTCAACGAATATTTTTTTTCTTTTTTAATACCGTAGCATACACTTAGCAATATTTATCGGACGTGATCGATCGATCGATCATTTTCTTCGATCAATACGATCGATTAACGTTAAATAAATAAAGATAAGTTGTTACGAGAAGATTCTTTCTTTTGTATGTAAGAAAAAGAGAATATTGATATCGTTCGTGCAACGAAATAAAACAGAGAGATGTAGAAAGAGAAAGAAAGAAGATGAAAAAGAAAAAAGAAAAAGATAGAGAGAAAAAGAGAAAGAGAGAGAGAGAGAGCGAAAAGAAATCAGAAAACATAGCATCTCTTTTTAGCCACGTTCTATCGGTACAACTAGGTGATTTACTTCGGTAAAGAGTAGGAGGCAGCTTGCAATTTTTCACAGTGCTCTCATAAATACTGCATCTTATATATGTGTGTGTGTGTGTGTAATCCGAAGGTGTCATCCCTTAAAGGATTGAAGCTACGAAATATTTAAAGTCTGTGTTCTTTCATATATCATTGATTCTAATTTTATATATATATATATATATATATATATATATATATATATAAATATATAAATATATATATATATTTCGATTAATTGAATGGATAAGTATATATAAAATATAATACTATATATATTCTATATATAGATTATATATAGATTAAATATAGATTAAACTAATCTAAATATATAATATATAAATATATAATAATAAATAATAATATAAATATAAAAAGTAAAATATACATAAACTATATATAGATTAAATATATATATAAAAAAAAATTATATATATACGTACATATATATATTTAAACAAAATAAACAAATCCACACGTTTAGAATTATTCGTCGAATGGGAATAAGGGAATCGCACGTAGTTTATTTACGTCTCATATGGATATATTTCTATTTCTCTAGAATCGATCTCTGGGGCATGACAAATTTGATGATTTGATATTATTTTTGTATACCACGTGAGATTACTATATTACCTATCTCTATCCGTCTACATACGTGATCGCTCATACATTCATTCATTTATCCACACACCCACACACACACACACACACACATGCATATATATATATATACACACGATGAATACCATCCCGTGAGGCGTGCCAGGAATTTTCTTCTTCGAAAAGTGGGTCGTAAATACGGGCGAGAATCGAGAATAAAATTCTTCACGTACATACACAGAGTACATTACATTACATCACATTACATTACATTACGTACATCATACATACGTACATTCATACATACATACATACAAACGTTAATAGGTACTTGCTTCAACTACGTAAATATAATAGATAGATATGGAAAAGTACGCGATAAATTGCATACCTCAAACGTGTCGTCTTGATATATTATACAGTAATGAATTTTTGTGTCATAGAAATGAAATTAAATGGTTAAAGTATTATTATTATATGGTGCGAGAAAATCTACCACTTCTCTACCTACTACTCTGTTCCCATCCATTTTCCTTTCTCGAAAAAAGTTTCTAAACGATTTTAATAATCGATTATTCTCCCCATCGAGATTTTTCTTTAGGCTCACAATCAAGCACGTACACGATTTCCATCATGCGACTATATCCGTTCTACAATATTCATACAAATTTAATTTGTGAAGGGTATTCTCGAAAAGGAAGAGAAAAAAAGAAGTCGCGAGAAAAAAGAGAAAACCGAAAGAAAAATAATTTATCCTTGAAGTGGCTTAGAAACTTTTCGTTTTTGTCCAATATATGCGTATGAAGAAAAAACAAAAAACAAAAAAAAAAAAAGGAAAAACGAGAAGAAAATCCAATGTAACGAGAAAGTTGAGAAGAAGAAAGAAAAAGAAAAAAAAAAAAAGCGACGTATTGCGATGCATGCAAATATTTGTTCTTTTTTTTTTATCAGCGATCGCTGTCTTTGATTATCATCATGCGACTATACCTGTGAAGGGTCTCGAAAAAGAAAAGAAAAAAAAAAAAAAAAAAAAAAAAAAAAAAACGCGAGGAAAAAGAGAAAACCGAAAGACAACTAATTGATTCTTAAAATTAATTTCTAAGAATTAATTTAATTTTTCGTCCTGTAAATGCGTACAAAAAAAAAAATGAAAAAATAAGTAAAAAAAAAAAAAAAAAAAAAGAAAAAAAAATTCGACGTATCGCGATGCATGCAAATATATATATATATTTTTTTTCGTTATCACTGCTCGTTGTCTTCGTTGTTCTCCTTCTCCATCTTATCGTTATTATTATTAATTAATTAATTAATTCATTCATTCATTTGCTTACCGTAGTGGAAGCACTGGAACTTCTATGTTGTTTGACTGGTGGACTACCTTGGCCCGTAGTTACGTCCGAATTAAATTGACGATTTATACCAGGCGTCGTTGGATGCTGTACAGGTGGTTCGATATCGAGATAGCAGTGGCTTTCCAAGTGGCTTTGAGCCCTTCTCTCCTCGAGAACTATCTTCCGTGCCGCACGGAATATTCTGTAGTATACCTGAGAGATCATGTAAATTGAGATTCGGCACACGATATTTCGAACACGGATATTATCAAATTATCTTAGTATTATGAAATATTTTCTATAGATACGTTATATCGACATGCGTATATATTTATATATATATATACATATATTTGATAATTTGCAAATGAAATATCGAAACATGAAATAATTAATTATGATCCTAGTAATTATATAGTTATTTTTTAATATTATATTATATTATATTATATTATATTATGTTGAAAATGTGTTCTATTAGAAATATTCGACACGAGAAGCATTCCATTTTATGGATTTTATTACAAAATTATTTTTATGATTTTTTCTTCTTTTTTTTTCTTTTCTTTCTTTTATATATATATATATATATATATATATATATATATATATATATGTATAATTTGCAAATGAAATATCGAAACATGAAATAATTAATTATGATCCTAGTAATTATATAGTTATTTTTTAATATTATGTTGAAAATGTGTTCTATTAGAAATATTCGACACGAGAAGCATTTCATTTTATGGATTTTATTACAAAATTATTTTTATGATTTTTTCTTCTTTTTTTTTCTTTTCTTCTATGTTACGTATGTTTATCTGTATAACGATTAATTGTAAAATCATTTCGGTGTATTTTATAGTATTAATTACGAAAATAGCGTGTTACCATAAATGTAAAAAAACAACGCTACAGTCATTCGATAACGTTAGCATTGATATATAAACAAAAATTCTTTATGGTTCGGTGCACGGGATGTGTTTAAAAATTCACGTATAAACAAGCACTCTACAGTTTCGGTTTCCGAGCAGATAGCTCGGGGAAAATGTATCGTTTTCTCTCTCTCTCTCTCTCTCTCTTGCTCTTTCGAACGATTAATAGATAAACGATTAATAATTAAACAACATGGAAGCTTGGTGTGTTGTGCAGGATAAAGTGTCTGCTATTAGTATTAATAATAATGAAACAAACTATATTCCCAGTTGCTCCCAATGAAAGCATATTGCGATGTTTGAATTAATGTATGATGTATGTATGTATGTATGTGTATGTATACATATATAATATGATGTTAATAAAGGCAAATTGATAAAGATCGAGAATAATTTTCTCGGAATCAAATTTTCAGTCATTAGACAAAATAGAGAAACAAAAAAGAACGAACGACGGAGATCGAGTATAATAACTTTCTGTGAACACAAAATTTAGACTGACTAAAGAAAAAAGAAAAAGAAAAGAAAAAAAGAAAGAAAGAAAGAAAGAAAGAAAGATAGAATAAAATCCAATGAAATCAAACGAAATCAAAAAATTATCATGTCAAACGAACGTGAATCGACGAAGATCGAGAATTATTTTCTACAAAAGCAAAATTTTTATTTAACTTAATTAGTTTATTAAGTCAGTTGAATTATTATCAAGTCTATCAAGTTAATTAAGTTTAATCGACGAGATATAGAAATGGGCAAAAAAAAAAAAAAGAAAAGAAAGAAAGAAAGAAAAAAAAAGAAAATAATAAAATTACAACAAGTCGTTAACGATCGTTTGTCATCGTGTACAGTCTCGGCTCTTCGTAGATTCGATATTTCGCAAATGGGACGAGCAAACTCGTGCGCTTGCAAACATTATCTTTTAAAGTGGATGAACGTAATGATGTTAAACGCAGGAGTCGTTAATTACAACAACGGGCGCATGTGCACGTGTCCTCTATTTCTTCTTCTTCTCTTTTTTTTTTTTTTTTCTTTTTAGTTCACTCCTTATATATATATATTTTTTAGTTTGTTCGTTGGTTTGTTTTTTTCTGTTTTGTTTTTTTCTTTCACTTCGCACTTCTCCCTTTCCTTTTTCAATATATAACACGCGAGAACGAACCGAGAAGTTTGTAACTATAATTCTTTTTTCTCTAATATAATTAATGAAATATGTTTCGTTAAGAAAAAGGGATAAAGTTAAAATAAATTTCATTACGAAGAAATAAAGTTTGTTACGAAGGAAACTTTTCACTCGTGATATACATTATACACTTCTTTTTGTTACCCTTATATAGATACATGATATATCATAGTTGACTTTGTAACGATTAAACATAAGAAATTTGGATTAAAAATTTAATATCGTATGAAATTATTTGTTAAGGGCTATCCTATTACGATTGATATGTTTATTTATTTTTCTCTGCTTTTTCCTTTTCCTTTCGTTCGTATTGAAATAAAAATAATCAGAATAATTTTTATTATGACAAATATTTGTTCCTTTATTTTATAATATTTAAACAATATATAAATATACATCTAAATGGAAAAATCAATTTTGTTTCTCCGTATTGTTTTCTTGGAGAAGAAAAAAAAAACAATTGTTGGTATTTTAAATGTAAGTAAATAACATTAAATTGAAAATATTTTGTTTCTTGTTTGCAGAAAAAGAATGAATATAGTAAATAGACATCTAAATGTAATAAATAAATAAAATGAAAAATTATTAATATGATAAAAAATGAATTAGATTTCTAAAAACTCGTTCACTATAAACTTCAACTATTATTCATGAAGAGAGTCTAGTGCAAATATTAGTTTCGAAAGTTGTACAAATATTTTCAAAACCACCAACGAAAAATCGAGTTTACCACTGGTCCGTATTTCTCTTTCAACAGATTCAAACCGATCTAGTTTCTTTGTTCTTTAGGATCAAAGAATATATTATATATACATATATACATATATATATATATATATATATATATATATATATATATATATATATATATAAAGAAAAAAGAAAAAAGGAATAACCAAACGAAACGAATTGAAACCGAGACCGAAACGACACAAGAAAGAAAAAATAACAAACAAATGTGTAAACACTCGATTCAACAAACAAACGAAATATCACACGAATGAAACGAGTTAAATCACGTTGTCTCTTAACGACACACTACACACATATATATGCTATATACATTCATACATACATACATAGAAATAGAAACAGAACTATGCTATGCTATTCCTACACACACACATACACAGCTGTGTATATATATATATAGAATATATAGGAATAATTATATATATACATATATATATATGCTATGCTATGCTATGCTATGCTATGCAATGCCATGCTAAGTTATGCTATGCTATGCTATGCTATGCAATGTTATGCTATGCTATGCTATGCTATGCCCCCATATGCTATGCTGTGCTATACTATGCTTTTAAAAATGTTCTTTTTTTTATAAAAAAAAAGATAAAAAAAATAAAAAAATAAATACTTAAAATAAAAGAAAAGACCCTCCCAAAAAAAGAAAGAGCAAACAAAAAAATAAAATAAAATTGACACATTCGCATAGATTTCTACAAATTTATTTTCTAAAACAAAAAAAAAACTTATTTTGTAAAAAATATTTATTTTCTAAAAAAAAAAAGAAAAGAAAAGAAGAAAAAAAAAGTGCAGCGCGTTGGCGAGTGAATGCACGCACCCAACGATGGGAAATGATCGACGTGAAATATTTGAACATGCTGTAAATAATAACGAATGCTTCGTTCGATATCTGGTGGCCACTCGAATTCAACTCGGCTAACACGTTATTAAGGGTAAAACAATGGCAGCTGTGATGTGGTCGCCCCGGCTATGTAATCCGATCGACACGCGTCGATGTTTATTTTAATTCGCATTCTATTTACCATATGGCGTTATTTCCTAAACGATTAGAGAGTGTTCTTTGTTAAACGACAACAATTCGGAGATACATATATATAAATCTGTGTATATGTTGGGTGGTTATCAAAATAAAAAAAAGAAACATATATATATATATAAGAAAAATAGAAAATTATACTCTTTGTTAATACGATTTAGATTCGCAGATTCGTTTAAATCGACGACTAAATGTATGTGTGTTTTCTTTTCGTCTTTTTCTATCTCCGTGTCTTTCCTTCTTTACTCAAGAATAATAAATCAAGGACGAATAATGGCTACGTTTAAAAGCTTACGTAGAGAGAATAATTATTTCAAATTAATAAATTAAATTTGCGAAAGAGAGAGAAAGAGATATAGATATATAGATAGAAAGATAGATAGATAGATAGATAGATAGATTCTAATAGGATCTCATTTCATCATTTCCTTCTATAT
Organism: Vespula vulgaris; assembly: GCF_905475345.1. NCBI lineage: Eukaryota > Metazoa > Arthropoda > Insecta > Hymenoptera > Vespidae > Vespula > Vespula vulgaris. The sequence continues at coordinate 2,605,133 of NC_066590.1, forward strand.
ATTTCTCAATGAATATTATATCAAATTTAAACGTTTCCGCATACGATTAAAATCTAATCAACCATGAATCTTTCATATAATATTTTATTATAAAATTACAAGAAAATTAAAAAGAGAAAAGAGTACACACACACGCAATAACGAAATGAAAGAGAAAAGATTGGATTTAACGCGATAAAAATCTTTTTCCTATCTCGACGTATACAGAAACACACACACACAAATATGAATATTTATAAGTGTAAATTAAAGACGAATGAGAAAACGACGATCGACGAATTACTGTCGATCGATGTAACTACGATAAATTAAAAAAAAAAAAAAAGAAAAAAGAACAGAAAAAAGTGAAAAAAAAAAAACTTGAAATAAATTTTAATCGAGTCGACAAACATGCGAGTCTTTTCCTTCCTCTTGTAGCATTATTAATAGTAATGCAACCACAACATCAACAACAACAACAACAACAAGAATAATAATAATAATAATAATAATAATAATAATAATAATAATTATAGTATTGGTAGTGGTAGCAGTAGCGATAATAATATGCAGGACGAAAGGGTGTCGGATCGAACGGACAGGTACACTGAATAATGCATAACTCGTACGCGCTTGTGTACGAAGTCCTTTTAAGTGAGAAAATCGATTTCCTAGTTATATTGCTATGCGTGAGAGCTAGTGAGCGCGTTGTGCGCTTGTGCGTGTAAATATACACACGTATATATTATATACGAACGTATATATATCGTACGTACATATCGTAGGTATATACGATCGTAACTATATATGTGTTAGAAAGACAGAGAAAGATAGAGACAGATGAGTTTTGCCGGTGTGGTCGATCGAACTTCGACATTTAATTACACCTGCACGCTGCACGCTATTGCATATGCTCTCGCGCACACACATACACGCGTACGTACATATGTATACGCATATATACGTATATAGATTCAAACGAAAGGAAGCACAAATACGCACACGCGTATATAGATTCGAACGGAGAGAAGCAAAATGGAAAAAAAAAAGAAAAATAAAAAGAATGAGAGAAAAAGCGATATAATAATAATAATAATAATAATAATAATAATAGTAGTGATAATAATGATAATAATAATAATAATATGTTCTCACCTGTATCATGACGATAAGAGGTATATAGAAGCTGACGAGAGTTGCGTAGATCTGGTAAAAGAAATTCTGACAGACGGTGCAGTGTGACGGTCCAGTTTCCGAATAGGTATGAGCGTTTTCGATAATCAACAATGGCGTCAGACTAACGCAAGCTGCGACGAGCCAAACGAGGGTAACGTAGATTATCATCCGTTTCGGTGTCCTCTTAACGCCGTATTGTAGAGGCTTCGTGATCGCCCAATACCTTTGACGCGATTTGATCGAGAGAAAGAGAAAGAGAAAGAAAGAAAGAAAGAAAGAAAGAAAGAAAGAGAAAGAGAAGGAAATGAAGAAAGAAATAGAATGAAAGAGAAAAAGAAAGAGAGAGATAGAGATAGAGAGAGAGAATGATAGAAAGAACAAAGTGAAAAGTTAGTTGAGAAAATACATTAAAGGTTAACGTTTCTATTTTCTCTCTTATTCTCTCTCTTTCTCTTTCTATCTATCTATCTATCTATCTAGTTATCTCTATCTAACTATCTTTCTATCTCTCTTATACTCTCTCTTCATTACATTTTGTTTACTTTTACATGATGATAATACTCGGTGAACGAAGCAACAAAGAGGGAGAACGAGATAATAAGAAAAGATATGAATTTACTAAGGGGTATGAAAGAGATAGAGAAAGAAAGAAAGAAGAAAAGAAAGAGTGTGTGAGAGAGAGAGAGGAAGAGAGAGAAAGAGAGAGAGAGAGAGGGAGAGAGAGAGAGAGAGAGAGAGAGGGAGAACATTTATGGAAAATGAGAGAAACGTAGTTGATATACGTATGTATGTATACGTGTGTGGATTTATGTACATATGTATGCACATATATATTGTATTAGTATATTATGTTTTGATATTTGTTACGTTTGTATTACGACGTTGAAACAGCTCAATCGATTTTATCGGCCACGTAACGTCCTATCAATTTTCTCTCCAACATTCTATAATATTCGTTTTGTTTTGTTAGTCGTTAGTTTAGGACGATTCAAAAAGAAATAATAAAAAAAAAAAATAATAATAATAATTATATACAGAAAAAGTAAAGTGTATATGTGTGTATGTTTGTGTATATAAACATTTATAGTATAACATTATATGCAGCTATGTACGTAACTGAGGGTGATGAGGGTGATGAGGGGATGAGGAGAAAGAGGAGAGTACGAAGTCAGTTAGATTTAACTTTTGTTTCTTCTTTTTTTCAAAAGAAGTA
>NC_066590.1:2612500-2660000 GCF_905475345.1 Vespula vulgaris
GCAAGAGTACTCCTTTTTTTTTTTTTTTTTTTAATTTTTTTCCTTCTCCCTGTAATCTCACTTTACTCCATCCAATCTCTAATCGGAATATTTCTATTATTAAATTCTATCCGATCGAAGTCTGACTGATTTTTGAAAAGATCTTCTCATACAAGGATTTCCATGTATTATTATCATTTTCAGTATCGTTATTGTGATATTAAGATCGTTTAATAATTTCACTGCAAAAAATGTCAACAAATTTTCTAATCTTCTTTGAAAGCTTCAAGTTGCTTATTAAAGTACGATCAATTTCAAAGATCAATTTGAAATCATCGCTTGGAACGATCAATTCGATAATTAATATCATATTTCGTATCTCCGATTTCGAGAATAGGAATAATTTATTTATTGATGGATTTAACAGGGTAGGCTCGAAAAGATAAGAGAATAAAAAAGAAGTTACACCTTTAAAAAAGAAAAGAAAAGAAAACAGATCGAAATAAATAAATAAGTAAATAAATAAATAAATAATCAGCCGAAAAAAAAATCGCGAGGACATTGCAATGATCTTTATCTCTTCTCGTTTCTTTCAAATCGCCTAAGAAAAAGTTTTTCGAATCCACGTTGGTAAAAGTTTAAATCGTTTTTTTTTTCTTTTTTTTAGGCTAGATCTAAAGTTGATAGGCCACAAAGAAAAAGAAAAGAAAAGAAAAGAAAAAGTAAGGGAGAAAGGAAAAAGAGAGTATATTAGATTTATCAAAGAGTGACGAATATACCTGAAAAGGCGTGTAAAGCGAATGCTTGCCGGGAAATCTTGGAAGTAACTCGTCGTTGTCGTTGATGTCGATGGTCGTCAGATTGAAAAATAGGGTGTCCTCCGTGGTGGTCTCGTCCTTCCCCTCCATACGACCCTAGCCGAAAGTCAGGAGCATCCCAAACGCCCCCCTCGCCGATTACTACGTCATGCTCCTTCTCTCCTTTCGACCGTGGCCCTCCACGGTTGCTCCGAACGCGCATGGGAATTTCTACCTTCTAACTTTTTGACCTTTGACGATCCTACGGTCAAAAGAAAAACAGAAAAAAAAAAACGATAAAAAGATAATTAATTTATTCGATTGATATAACAACAGTTTATTTATTTCTTTATTTATTTATTTTAGTTGTCATTCGTTGCACAATTATAACTGTATCAGACATAAATATTACAAGTTATTGGATATAAATGCAATAGGTATCGGATATACGAATGTAGTATATATATATTTTTTTTTATAATTATTGCGAACTATTAATTATTGTGCAATCGAAGATAAGTAATACGATATTATTTGTTCATTTCTTTTTTCTTCTTTTTTTTTTATTTAAAACTATTGATTTTTTATTCTAAACTATTGATTATCGTACAGTGCATCAATTATAAGTGCGTTGTTATTTATTCATCCTTTCTCTTTTTTCTTCAATTGACAATAATTCCAAAGTATCAATTGTTCTACAACGTGTTGTGCAATATCGAACATATAAGTGAGATTCCTTTTTTGTCGTTTTTCATTTTTTTTTTTTTTTTTAATAATACTTCTTTGAAAACTATCGATTATTTAACGTCGATGCTTTCAAGGATGAGAAAATGTTTTTAAAAATTATTAAACAAAAAAAATAAAAAAATTAGATATAATTATTAACAACGATATTTGCGTAATCACCATCATCGAAAGAGAAAAGAGATTAAAAATGAAAAGTAAAATAATTGATTCGACGATTGAAGAGGATCGTTAGAGAAAAATATGAGAAAAATATAGAAAAACGTGTTTGCAATAACTTAGTAACATTTCTATGTAATAACTTAAATGATATTAAAGTGGTTTGGTATGTGTAGAGAGTGTGATGGATTTAAAAAAGAAACCAATCTCTCTCTCTTTCTCTCTCCTTACACGAGAGAGAGAGAGAGAGAGAGAGAGAGAGATTTGAAAGCAAAAAATTCTCAAACAGTGCACGTTACTCGTCCGCAAATAAATTTTCTCGAGATTTAGAGTTTAATGGCCGTTTTTCTCTTTTTCCTTTTTTCCATTTCCTCTCTTCTTTTTTTTCTTCTTTTTAAAAAAATTTCAATTGTTTTCTTCCTTTTCATTTATTCCTTTCGTTTTAATTTTCTTTTATCTTTTTTTTTTTCAACTTACCCAACGCGATATACATTTAGGAACATTTAAGCTTCTTCCATTTATCTTCTATCTCTTTGGAAGAGTTCTCAAATTGAACCGTATTTTTAGCCATTAAAAAGAGGGCCACTTTTAACGCAGTAGTTGAAAGTACCTGAATCGTTGCACAGTTTCGTAAAAGCCACCGCAAATTCCCCGTCCTTTCGTCCTTCGTCCCTTCGTTCCCTTCTCTGCCCGCTACATCGTCCCCCTCCCCCACCCTCTCCCCTCCTTTACCATTCAACCACCATTTAAAATTTTCGAAACTTTCGACTTTAACATCTCGCGTAATCAAGAGAGCTTTTCTTTCTCAGGTTTTTGCGAGAGAAATAGAGATAACGATAGAGATAGAGAGAAAGATAGAGCAAAAGAGAGAGAAAGAGAGATTTTTACAAAGTTCGCGAAGAAAAGAAAAAGTCTATCGAGTTTCGACTAATCTCATTTTGATTATAATATATTTCTTTTCTCTTTTCTTTTTTTTTTTTTTTTTTTTTTTATAAAATGTCTAAACTTTTTTTCTTCCTTTCTACTTTTTATATAATATATATATATATAATTCTTGTTATATAATTATAATCATATAATTATTAATTTTTCTTCTTTACATAACACATCCTTCACATATCGTGAATATATTCATGTAAAATTGAATTATTTTCAAATGAAATAGAATATAGTTATTATAGATATATCTCGTATATAAACCATCAAAGAGAAATCAAATACGATTGAAAATATTACATCGACGTTTGAATAAATTTTATTAAACGTTCTACAAACGAACAAGTGTGCGCAAACGAGGAGAGATGCAGAAAATATTTACGTGTACGCGTACCTACATGGATAAACATATATATATACACACACATGTAAAAAAAAAAAAAAGAAAGAAAAAGAAAGAAAAGAAGAAAAAAGATTGTAAAACGTAGATGGTGTAATGCGACGATGCGTTATCGTTAATAGGAGAAACTCGGCTTGCAGATTGCGCGGTATACGAAGCAATTATCGATGGTAAACCTTCTATAGGGCGCAAACGCAAACGCAACACGGGAAACTTCGCTTTAACGTCGGAAAACACCATTTGCATTTCTCGGCGATATTCATGAGATTAGACCGAAGCTTCCTATCTCTCTCTCTCTTTCATACATATATATATATATATATATATATATATATATATATATATATATAAGCACAAACGTATGTATAATAATTATCATATTTTATGTATACTCAAAGCATATTTAAATATAACAAGCATAATATATAGGTATATCGTTGATTATATCGATTTATAGAAAAGGAGATTATTTTATCGTTCAAATTGATCGTGACGATTTTATTTTTGTTCGATGACATTTGTAATTTTTTTTTTTTTCTTTTTCTTTTTTCTTTTCGACGCATATAAAAATATTCCATCCGAAGCATTGATATTTTTGATTTTATTACAATGAACGATAGGACATCGTCGATAATTAATATACCCACGGGAAAATGATTGATAAAGTTGACAATATCGTCAACCGATACCCGGATTTATTTATTTTCGTTTTCGATGAATTTTGTTATTCCCGTTATGTTCATAGAGATTTCTGACGGATGATATTTTTTATTTAATTAAACGGATATATAGGATCGTCGATTATCGATGTATTCTTGGAAAGTGATTGCTAAAGTTGATACGTATATGATCAGCTGATTCGTCTATCAATTTAATTTTCTTTTTTATTTCGTTTGTAATTGTCGCATAGCAAAAAATTTTGACGGAGCACATTGTCTATAGGTGCGTGATATTACAAAAAAAAAAAGAGAAGAAAAGAAAAAAAAATAATATATAATCAATAAATATATAATCGATATCCTCGAAAAAAAATTGCTAAAGCCATGGAAAGAAAAATTGTAACGAAGTATTCGCCGTTTAATCAATGCGTCCACGATTTTATTCCTTTTTAATGCGATGAAATTTTTTTAAACAATTATTAAGTAGATTAACAATCGTTGTTCGTAAGGATCGATCGTAATTCGTTATAAGAAGAACATGGAAAGAGAAACACTTCGATGTAACCGATCGTAAACCGAACGTAATTTAAAAAAAAAAAAAAAAAAAAAAAGAGAGACAAAAAGAAGAAAGCAAAAAAGGAAAAAAAAAAGAAAAAAAAATCATCGATGATCATAGATTTTCGATAGTTATCGAATCGCAAAGGATTCATGAAGGAACTTCGTTTAGAACTTCGTTTAGAACTTCGTTAACATTCGATAATCGAAAAGTCCTCTCGATTATCCAATGAAAGGATAAAAGAAAAAGAAAAAAAGAAGAAGAAGAAGAAGAAGAGAAAGGACAAAAGAAAGAAAGAAAGAAAGAAAGAAAAGAAGGAAGGAAGAAAGGAAGGAAGGAAGGAAGGAAGGAAGGAAGAAACGAAATCGAGCCAGTAAGGAAGATTTTTCGAAAGATAATACGGTAAACTCTCAATTTCCCAACGTCGCTCCCAGAAGATTTTCTCTCTCTCTCTCTCTCTATCTCTCTCTTTCTCTCCTTCTCTCTTTCTCTATCTATCTATCTCTCTCTTTTTCTATATACTCCATATCTGGAATTTATCCAGAACGTTGCATCGCTATCGCTATCCTTCTTCGTAACTTCCTATTTTTCTCTTTTAAAAAGTACGTGTATATGTGTGTGTGTGTGTATAGAGTCAAGCTTTTCCTTGCTTTACGGTGGCGTATATTGTGTGTGGGTACGTGTACGTGTGTATATAAGTTTTCACTACACAAATATCTTTTTCCTAGTTTCTTTATAAAGATAACGTTATAAATTCGATCTATATTCGATACGAGTCAAAATTCTTTGAAAGAAGATCCCGGACGGCATAGTAAATCTCAAGTGATATGGACTAACTTTTAATTTTTTAAGTTTGGATAGTATGTAAGAACATTTATCTTTTATCATACTTTATTTTTATTGTAGTATTATAGAGAGAATTGTGTACGAGAAAGAAAGAGAGAGAGAGAGAGAGAGAAAGCACGGTAGCAGAAAATTGAAAATTGATATAAGAAAATATTTCAGAGGAAATTAATTTTTTTGTTCTTTCGTTTATATCTCTACTTTTTTTGTTAACGTAGAATATGTCGCTATTATAAGGAAAGGATTTATGTTTTCCTGTTTAAGATAACGAATTGTCGACATCTTGATAAATGATCTTGAAATCTCTTTCACTAAAAAGGAAATAGAAAAAAGAAAAGAACCAACAAGGATCATAAAATTTATCGTCTCCATTGCAATCCTTTTCCAAGGGTTGTTTGAAATTTTTTAACAAAGAAGTTTTTCCCGATTTTTTTTTTTTTTATATAAAATTGTTTATATTTATTCTTACATTATATATATATATACTATTTATATATTAAGATTTATTATTACTTTATAAATTATTTCTTATATAAAATATAAAAATTTATTTATATATATCGTGTAAAATCGATAGATATATCACAAAAGAAAAAAGATTTTCACGATAGAAGACATTAACGTATAAAAGAGTAATCCGATATAATTCTATGAGAATGCTATCCTAAGGGGGCTAACCGCCATTGTTAATCATGGCGTTAATGGGACTAAAGAGTTAATTAACGTTGCCAAGTCACGAAACTCAAGTTAGTAACAAAGTATTGGAGCGACACAAACGATCGATTAGGTTCCTTAGTAATCTATGTTTAGATAGAACTATGAGATCCTTTGTGATTTTCCTTATTAACGAAACGTACCACCTATAACTCGCTCGTTCAACTCCCACTTGGCCTTCTCTCTCTCTCTCTCTCTCTCTTCTCTATCTTCTCCATCTCTTTACTCTCCTTTCATTTCACAGAACCAAACACTTCTTACCCCGTATAAACATTTTCACCCTTGGGCATTTCTCTTTACTTTCGAAAAGTGAAGATACTGAATAAATTTTCGTTTCGTTGTTGATAACACCCTCATCTCCGATCCAACCCTGTCATCCCCATCGATGCCCACCACCATCGATCTCTATCGATTCGATGGTAATCCTCGAAACGCGATACAAACTCGTCAAATCAGCCACAACATTCTCTTCAAACGAATCGAGTATGCTAATACGATATGTGTGTGTGTGTGTATATGTCTGTCTGTATGTATGTATGTATGTACGTATACCTATGTATGTACATATATAAGTAGTTGAACAAACTTGCAGAGAGAATATTTCTTTCTTTCTTTTTTTCTATTTTTTTCTTTTTTTCTTTGCTTTTCTCCATCCCCTTACATACTCTACGAATTGACAACAAACGAGAGAACGTTTGAGATAGGGAAAAAAAAATATTCCAAGTGCAACAAAAAAAGATCGTCGTACGAATTACGACGTTAAGTTTCGATTGAAAATATTTTTTCTTCCTCTTCTTCTTCTTATTCTTTTTCTTGTTACAAGAAACAGATAGATAGATAGATAGATACTCTTTGATTCGATTTGATTCGACTTCAACGAATTGACTATACTAATACTTATACATACAAGTACTTGGACAAACCTGCAGAAAAATATTTCATTCTCTCTCTCTCTCTCTCTCCTTCTATTTGTTTTTCTTCGCTTTTCTCTCTTCCAACCGTTTACGAATCGACAAAAAAAAAAGAAAGAAAGAAAGATCGTGAAAGAATAACCGTTTGAGATGTGGGAGAAAAGAGGAAGAAGAAAGGAGGAATAAAAGAAAGAAAGAAAGAAAGAAAGAAAGAAGAAGAAAAGAAGTTTCACGCGAGAAGAAAAGAGAAAGATAGTCGTACGAAAATTAGGACGTTTTAAGTATCGATTGAAAACGTTTGTCCGTTTCTTTCGCTTCTTTCTTTCTTTTTCCTGTCTCTCTCTCTCTCTCTCTTTTTTTTTTTCTAACAACAAACAAATCTCTTTGACTCGATTTGATTTGATTCGATTCGACTCGACTCGATTCGATTTGATCAAGAAGAAAATCTAGGATACCGGGAATAGTGAATCTAAATTACCTGTCGAGGGACGAAGTCTACCGGGTTGACGGGAAGTTGATATTTGTCGGCACACGAACTAGAGAGAGAGATAGAACGATAGAGATAGAGATAGAGATAGAGATAGAGATAGAGACAGAGATAGAGAAAGAGATAGAGAAAGATAGAGAGAGATAGAGATAGATAGAGAGAGAAAGAGAGAGGGAAGCTGGATTGACACGTGGACATCGACGACGAGTGCGTAAGCGACGAATACCGATCGATGGGGATAACGCTAAACCCATGCCACTTTGACAGAAACCCCCGAACGATCCGTGTCTCTCTTTAAGTGACGTAATTTCGCTCGTTCAACGCTCCCGATTCGTCGATTAATTCGCTATTAAAAGCGAACGATGGATGGGAGACAGAGAAAGATAGATAGATAGGTAGATAGATAGATAGATAGATAGATAGATAGATAGATAGGTAGGTAGGTAGATAGGTAGATAGATAGATGGTTAGTTAGTTACTTAGATAGATTGATAGAGAGAGAGAGAGAGAGAGAGAGAGAGAGAGAAGCATGCTCTAATCAGTTTCTATTCTAATCAGTAACCCTCTTATATCCTTCCTTCCTTCCTTCTGCCCTTTTTGTTATTTTTTGTTTCTTTCTTTTTCTTTCTTTTTCCTTTTCTTTTCTCTCTCTCTCTTTTTTTTTGTTCTTTTTTTACTTCTCCCTCCAATATCTCTCCCACACCCTCGTAATTTTACGATACTTAATAGTTTTCTTAGGATTGTTTCGAAAAGTGCTTTCGTTAAAACTTTAAACTTATCGTTATCGCGACATTTTCGAAGTCAATTTATACGGGACGGGAATAGAAGTTTCTTATCTCTCTCTCTCTCTCTCTCTCTTTTTTTTTTGTTTTTTTTTCTATCATATATATATATATATATATATATATATATATATATATGTGTGTGTGTCACGCGCGCCCACGATCTCTTTTTGGTTGTCCCTTTTCTTTTCTTCTCTGTGTGAAACTCTTCCTTTAGCTGTGTGAAAATGCGAACAACATTTTTTTTCCTTTCTTCCTTTTTTTTTCGTTTTGTTTTCTTTTCTTTTTCTCTTTCACAGAGAAACTAAGTTTTTATTTGAGATGAAAATTTTAACTGTTGCCTTTCCCCTTATTTTCTTCTCTCGTTCCTATCTTCATTTAATGGCCATCGATTATTCTCCTAGACTTAGGAGAACATTCTTGCTTTGACAGTAACTACGGTCTTGTCCTCGATAAAACGACTGTTCTCTCTCTCTCTCTCTCTCTCTCTCTCTCTCTCTCTCTCTATCTCTCTCTGTCTCTTTCTTCTCTCTGTGTGTGTGTGTGTGTGTCTAGGTTACCCTAAAACTTCCACGGTCAAACCCTCATGTTCCAAAGAGTTTCCTAGTTTCCATACTTGATAACATTTATGTAAATTAGTATAGATAGTAAAATATTAGTATGGATAGTAAATTTAGATAGATATATTTATTGTAAGTATAACCGAAGTTGATAAAGAGAGAGAGAGAGAGAGAGGGGATTACAATATTAAAAAAAAAAGAATAGAATAAAAAAGCAAGAAAAAAAATTATCACAAAAATATGAGAGGGAATTATTTCGTAAAAATGAAGGAATAATAATAATCATTAATAACAATTAAAATAATAATAATAATAATTGTAATAATTTAAATATTATAATAATCTAAAACTAGATCGCGAAAAAGATTTATTATCTCTAGTGTGTAATTTAAAATGCAATTAATCGATGCAATCGTCGATAATCGCATTGCTTATAATTATTATATAAAGAGGATATAAGAAAGGACGTATTAGGATCGATTTCTTTTTCTTTTTTCGATTTTACTACTTTCTGATTTATTGTTCTTTTTTTCTTCTTCTTACAAGGAAAGTTCGTCAAAAAAAAAAAAAAGAAGAAAATATAAAAAAAAGAAAATAGCGCGACATTATCTCTAAATTCAGATGATAATTAATATGGATCACGTTCTGGACTCTACGTAATTGAAACTACTAACGATATCGACCTTTGGTATTCATTTTTTCATTTCTTTTTTCCCCCTTTTTGCTTTTTATTTTCTTTTTTATTTTTTTTTTGTCGCATCTCTCTATCTTACGCTCCTCCCACGCAATAGTAATTTCCAACGCGTTAAGCTCGCTTTTTTCTCTCCTTTTTATTTGTTTTTCTCTGTTTCTTTTTTTTTTCTTTATTTCTTTTTTTTTTTTCTTTTCATTTTCACCCATGTCACCATTTCAATGCGCGATGGTAAATATTTTTCTCGGACAGATCGGTAGCAGATTGTTTCCAATGTTCAAGCGACATTTTACGATAATGCTTTTGAAAAGAGAGCCCCAAGAAAAATATTGTTTTAGGTACGTTTCTTTCTCTCTCTCTCTCTCTCTCTTTTTCTTTTTCTTTTTGTTTACTTATCTTTCTCTATTCTTGATTTTCTTCTACAGTTTGTCAGGAACGAATTAAAAAAATTTCTTTCTCCTCTCTTTCTCTCTCTTTCTTTTTCTTTCTTTTTTTTTTTTTTTTAATTTATTTAATAATACTGTATTAAACGATATTCAAGAGTTTGGAGAACGGAGAATGAAATTAAGCTAACACTATCGATCATTTTTTATAATTCTATTATAAAAGGGATACACCCACGTGTAATAGGATAATAATAAGTATATTAGAATACGAGGTAGATACTTATATTAACACCTATTATCCCTGCAAAAAAGTGCGAGCTTACATTTTGATATCCCTGATATTACTGATTAAAAATTTATTGAAAGGATTCTAGTTTAATTAATCGTCTAGATAAAAGTTTAATAATTTTATTGCCCTTTTATAAATTTTCTGATAACGTCGCCAATATTATCTAATTGAGATATTTCGTTAAAAAAAAAAAAAAAAAAAAAAAAATTCTAATCGAGTTAACAAGCCTGATTATAATAGATATCCAAATGAGAAATCTGAAGAATCTTATATTTCATTTCATTCAACGAAACAAAATGAAATGGAATGAAATAAAATAACTTTAATCATCACGAATTGAGTTATAAAATAAAGTGAATTTTTTGCCATAGATTTCTCTCATAGATCATTTTAAGAGATTTCGATGTTAAATGAATGCCTCGATTTAATTAATTGTCTGATTAAAAAGTTCAATACATTGGCGACTAATTTTTTCTTTAAAAAAAAAAAAAAAAAAAAAAAAGAGAGAGAGAGAAAAGGAAGAACGACAATAACAATATCTCGTTTCAATTTTTACTAATAAGATTAGAATAAAAGAAAAGAAAACGAAATAAAATAAAGTCAATATTTTCTCTCGTAGAAGATTTTTTAAGAAAGCACTAACGTTCGATTTCGATAAAACCGAGAGAAACGAACGGTTTATCGAAAGAAACGTCAAATACACAAACACTTTTTCTCGTAAGATAAGACAAAGAGCAATCGAGTGTTCAAAGTTGGAGTGGCGGATGACAAATTCGACGTTTCGTGGTTGGCTTAGAGGGGTTGTAAGATATCCAAGTTCGATCGACACGCTCGCTTAGGTATCCGCTTGTCTACTACTGAATCGTGTGTATAAAAAAGGAAAGAAAAGAAGAGGAAAGAAAGGAAAAAAAAGATAGAAAGAAAAAAAATATTATTTACATGAATCAAAGTGTATATAGAATAGTGTATAAAGAACGTATATATACAAGTGTGACACATATATGCTAGCAAGTGCTGAAAGAGAAAAAAAGAAAGAAAGAAAGAAAGAAAGAAAAATAAAATGAAATAAAATAAAATAAAATAAAATAAAATAAAATAAAATTTTGAAATATCCAACGAGCAAAAGAGAAAAATAAATAATAATTTTCATTGATCAACGAAACGTGTAATAAAAAAATAAAAAGAGGAAAGAGAAACGAAAGTAAAGGAAAAAAAAATGTAAAATAAATATGACCGGCTGAATTTACGAAATTGGATGTTTAAAAAAAAAAAAAAGAAAATAAAATAAAATAAAAGAAGAAAGGGAAAAAGGAAAAAATTCAAAATTTCGATATTAGCTATATTCAAACGTTCGATCGGATATTTTATATATATACTGTCATTTGCAGGCAATATATATACATATATGTATGTATGTATATATGTATGTATCGAACAGATATCGAAGGTTAAAATTTTGTCGATAGAAGGTACTCGGAAACACGTGATTTCGAAGAGTGATCAAATTAAAGGACCGATCAATTATGTTTTCGTTTTCGACTGAAAACCGAGCAGAAAAGGTAGATTTTTTAATACATACACCTACACCTATGCAAATGGTCTATCTGTATCTATGTATGTATTTATGTATGTATATAGGTGTTAGCGAACATATATCGAAGAGATGGATGATGAGGGAATACAATTTTGGGTAGGGAATCGATAAATGGCGAACACCATTTGCTGTCCTTTAAACGACGTATCGAGAGTGCATTCGGCTTCGTTCTACTTTTTCATCGAGAGAAAGAGAGAGAGAGAGAGAGAGAGAGAGAGAGAGAGAGAGAGAGAGAGAGAGAGAGAGAGAGAGAGAAGGGACATCGTATTATCGATCATATAAAACACGATCAAATTATTACATATGTATGTACATATGTCGAAAGCATACACATAAATACAATGACATTTTTCGCATATAAATAATTTTAATGTGACAAAAAAAAAGAGGAGAAAAAAAATATTTGTGTGTGTGTGTGTGTGTGTGTAAAGGAACAAGATAGATGCTAACAATAATATTGGATTTGGCCAATAAGAGTGATGTCAGAATTTCTCATAAAAAATGTCAATATTGTTTATTTAGATATGAAATACTGAAACCTGCCTGACTGAACAAGATACGACTGCAGTGTTATTTATATCTACATGTGAAGTACTGAAAGTTTTCGATAAATAAAAAAAAAAAAAAAGAAAAAAAAATATGAAAAAGATAAAATCGTATAATGTTAATTCATTTGGATGTAAAGTATTAAACATTCCTTTCTTTCTTCTTTCTTCTTTTTCTTTTTTATCTCCAACAAGAAACAATAAGATACAAAGTTTATTTTTTTTGTTTGTTTTTTTTTTTTTTTTATTTAAAATAACGCACGTTCTTTTATTATTTGCACAGATAGAAAATATTAAAAATTTTCGATAAAAACGTTCCTATATACTGTTCTTCATTCGGATATTAAATATCGAACATTTGCAAATAAAAATATATAAACATACTGATAGTATTGCTTATTTAAAAATAATATTATATACTTAAAAATATTAATAGTTCGCGTTATTTATTCAGATATGAAATATTGAAGATTTTCGATTAAAAAAAAAATAAATAAAATAATAATAATAATAAACAAATAAATAAATAATCACTTATGAAAGACGAATATCTTCCATTTCTTTACTCTATCTTTTTTTTCTTTTAATAAAACCCATCAAGCAAAATCCATCAGGCGTTAATAAAACGATCTTTCTTTCTTTCTTTTTTTTCTTATTTCACATTTTTTTTCTTTTCTTTTAAATCTATCAAACATCACATGTTAATAAATCAATACACGAACACATATTACACAAAATACTGACTAAACGAACGATTTCAACCTTATAAAGGAAAATTATCATTGGAAAATGCGATAAAAATCTCCGATCTATACGTTTAATGTATAGAAAAACGCTGACACAAGCAACCCACATAATTTCTTAGAAAATACCACCACCCCCGTCACGTTGAATCAGCAAAAGGAAAGAAAAAAAAAAGAAAAGAAAAGAAGAAGAAGAAGGGGAAAAAAAAGGAAAAAAGTGTTCCCAGCTTTTTATACACATATGTGAACACGTACATGTACACTTACACGTACACGAACATACTATATATATATATATATAGACGATACTTCTATCGTATGTACATATGTACTTGAATATATAAGTATAAGGTCTAGCCTTACTAATACACTTTAAAACGAATGACAAGTAGTATCGGCGACGTCGAGTAGTCGAGGCGACAAAAACATCGTTTTTCTTCTACGACTACTAGCTATACCGATATCACCGTATAAAATTCTTAGAAACGACGTGGCGCACAGCATGTAACCCCCTTTTTCTTTCCTTTTCTTTTTTCTTCTGAGATCGAGGAAGAGTTCATTCATAAAAATACGACGTTATCTGATAGGAAAGAAAGAAATAATAATAATAAGAAAAAAAAACAATAATTGATGTTATAAAAACGAAACAATTATGGATTCTTAACTTTGTGATTATATCTATTATCGGATAAATTAAATTATTTTATATTTCTATCGGGTGATCGATATTAATTCTTTTCTCTTTTTTTTTCTTTTGTTAGGTTTTTTTTTTTTTTCTTTATTTTTTTTCCTTCTTTCGGAAATAATTAATAGACTCGTACGATCGATATGGGATAATTTTTGCATCGACAAGAAGTTATTATAATAAATTTCTTAGTTACGTATTTATATCGGTTTTTTATTTTTGAATGTATCTAATTATCTTATATATACATATATTATATATAAATTAAAAAAAATATATATATAATATTAATTAATGAACTACCAATTATCTTATACACACACACGCACACACACGTATGTATACACACTTATTTAAAATCTCATGTTCATCGAATAAACGAAATTATTAGAAAATAAATAATGTATGAATTTAATAAAAAAAAAATTCATCATTCGTTTCGGGCGATCGATTTTTTCTTTTCTCTTTTATATATATATATTTTTTTACTTTTTTTCGTCATAATTGTTATATCCGCGTAATCGATTAAAATAATTTTATCCTAAGAAAAACAAAAAAAATATATAACTTTATTTATATATCCAATACTTATTTTCGAATCGATACTCGATAAATATTGGTTTCTCTTTTTCTTTTTTTCTTTTTCTCTTAATATACCTAATAGTTATAATCATTCAAACCCTCTTATCTCTTAATTGTGCGATTCGAGTGATCCATCTTATTTTATCTTAACTTTTCGAGAGACTATGACGAAGTAGTCTCGTTTAGTTCTTGATACGAGGTAATAAGAAACGACGAGAAAAAAAAAGGAAAAAGAAAGAGAGAGAGAGAGAGAGAGAGAGAGAGAAGGGAAGATTTTAGTGTCGGATCAGCCATCTACCATTTCCCCTTAATACAGCTTCCATATAGATGATGGATTATCTATCGGAAAAAATTCTTTCGTTATCGTCTTTGATTCGTCATAAAATGATCTATCTTTTTCATTCGATTTAACATTCGTAAGCATATTCGAAATTATTTGTTCGCATTGTCTTCGAGCTTCGATTAGATGCGCGATTTTATTCCGTCAAATTTAGAATTTAGATGCGATTGAGCTAGATATTTGTTTTTTTGCAAACAAAAATTTTATAAGATCGTATTGGAAGAAGAATATCATGTCAACACTGTCTTACTTGATAATGATTCATTTTTTATATTAAAAAGACAAAAATAAATAAATAAAAGAAAATTAAAAAAAAGAAAAAAAAAAAGGAAAGAATTTTTCGTTCAATTCAAGGATTCATTCTCACACGAGAGAGTTGATTGTTATTTTAACTACGATTAATATTATTTTACAAGGAATATAATTTACAAAGTGTCACAATTAAGGAACAAATTATTTATATTAATAAGTATTTTCTATCATACAAATTTTGTATACTTATAAATAACTACGTTCATATAATTAGTTGTATTATTAGTATGATTTAATGTATTATTGTATAATTAGTTGTGCAATTATTTTATAATTAGTTAAAAGCTCTTTCCATATATAAATACGCACACACACACACACACACACACACACACACACACACACACACACACACACACACACACACACACACACACACATATTTATAATTGGTTGAAATATGAAGAGGATTTATATTTAAATACGTCTCAATGCGTACTAATTGAAACATTATCGGAATTGAGATGAAAATGAGGGGCAACTATAGCGATCACGGACGAAGAAAGATAGACGTATGTAAGTTCTGTTCTAATTCGTCGTATTTAAAAAAAGAAGAAGAAAAAAAAAGTGTGTGTATTCGTGCGAAAGGGGTAACACAGTTCGAACTGGTATAATATTTCTTGGAGCATGAAATCGAAGCGAAGCATTAAAGGTTAACGCTCTAATGTACGTACAAGGAAATACACAGAGTGAAAAAGAGAGAGAGAGAGAGAGAGAGAGCAAAGAAAGGAAAGAGAGAAAGAGAAAGAGAGAGAGAGAGAGAGAAGGAGGAGGTGCATTATACCATGCCTAGAGTTGTACGATGCAACGACGAGGGCGGTTGCTGCGCGTGACGTAGCAAAATTAACTATGCATTTTTTTGCTCGTCACGGCAAGCACGACAAAAGAGCGGTCGACTGGTAAATCGTATATCCAAGTTGAGAATGTTGCTTACAATGCTGCTTCGTGGAAATTATATAGGATATTACCTTTGTCTTTATCATTTTCAACCCTCCCTCTCTCTCTCTCTCTCTCTCTCTGTCTCTCGCAACAACAAACTTACTCAGTCTTTTACTTTTCTTATTAATGAAGGAAAAAAAAAGAGAGAGAGAGAGAGAGAGATCTCTTTGCTTTTTGATTTTTCTCTATCAAAAGAAAAAAAGAAAAGGAAAAAGTATGGAAAAAGAAAGATTGATGATAAAAAAAAAAGAATAGATAAATCCGATTGTTATATATGTCAATCGGTTAGATAATGATTAACAATAACGAATTCGATATTAATGATGACGATGATGATAATGCAATCTTTTGTTCCTTAGAAAAATTGCTTTTTTAAAAGAGTCGATGAAATAGTGAAAAGGACTAATGGAATAAATGATTCGTGAAAGTAGATGAAAATTCTAGGAAGATTGCGAGGACTATTTTTTAGGTAAAATTTTGCCAAAAGAGGAAGAGAGAAAAAAGAGAAAGGAGAGAAAAAAAGGAAAAGGAGCAGCAAACGGAGGGGAGGGAGAAAAAGAGAAAAAGACGGAAATTTACGTTAGACACGCGAGGTCGAGTACCCGGAAGAAGTTAACGGTGGCTTATATACGTCAAAGGGGTCATCCCCTGAGGGGTAGAGGGGTGGGTGGTATTAAAATTCAGCTTGCGTTACCGTCATACGCAAAAAAGAGAAAGACAGAGAGATAGACAGAGAGATAGACAGAGAGATAGGCAGACAGAGGTTGAGCGAAAAAAATGGACCAAAAAAAAAAAAGAAAAGAAAAAATTATTCTAGACGACCTCAAAAATTTCTGGATCGACCAAAAGTCTACCAAGCTTATTCGTTGGTTTTATAATTTGAGAGGGATAGAGAAAGAAAAAAAAAAAAAAGAAAAAGAAAAAAGAAAGAAAAGAAGATTAATCTAAAAAGTCTCGAGAGTAGAATGAAGAATACATAATTGATTCGTTGAAAATCATCTGAAAACTTTTTGCCCATCCTATCCAGATGAATAACTTGTGAAAGTGATCCTCGAAGGACAGTTATCAGTTATAATTAAGTTGTATTTACGTAGACGAGAAGGGTAGCTTCTACGATAAGGACATAAACGATATGGGTCCATCTAGAAGCTGCGACGAACTTGATATTTACCTAACGTTTGTATGAATTTCAGATGAAACTTCATCGACCTATGTGCACATGTATATATATATACACACACACATTATACATGGAAGCTATTTCTCTACTTGGTAATAAGCATTCAGGAAAAGAGAGGGAGAGGGAGAGAGAGAGAGAGATAAATGAAGATAAGAAGAAGATAGAGACGACAAAATGATCAAAGTAAATGTTTGCGACAATAAATTTCAATTAGATAATGTTAATGTACTAATAAAAAAAAGTTTGAATAGATGTTAATAATTAAAATTATATTATCTCGTGATATTTATCATTAAATATATATATATATGCGAAGAAAGAAATGCGATAAAGTAAACTATTTATATGCGAACATAAATTTTAATTTCATAACGTAAACGTCCTAGTATAAAACTTGAACAAATTTATATTATTAAAATACTCTTTCGGCATAGTTCTTCTATTATAGTTATTACCAACATAAAAAAGAAAAGAAATTGTGTATGTATGTGTGCATCTGTGCGTCCATGTATATAAGTATGTATATACGTATGTGTGTATATATGTATGTTTTGAGAGTTTACGTGTACAAATTTATGTTTCCTTTCATCACTCCTTTCATTTTTAAAGCCTATTTACGTTTACTCTTCGAAGTCTCGTAAAGAACAATAACGTTAGTATAGAGTAAAATAGATAGATAGATACATAGATAGATAGAGAGAGAGAGAGAGAGAGATAAAGATAGAGATAGATAGATAAATAGAGAAAGAGAGAGAGAGAGAGAGAAGCTCATATTTTTGGGCTAAAGAGAGAGAGAGAGAGAGAGAAAGGACGAGATAGAGCGAAAGAGTAATGGAAGTAGAAGTGAGTAGTAGGGTTCGAGGTTAGAGGTCGGAGGTTGGTAGGTCGAAATGAACGCGAACGTAAAAGTTAAAAGTTCGTCGAACAAGTGGAAAGTCCAAACGCGGCTGCTAGAAGAAATTTACGGCACAGCTGACGCTATTGAAAATGCCATGCCGCTCCATAGCTACCACCACCGCCAATATCCCTTAGAACCATCGGACTGGTCAAAGTTACGTTTTCGTTTTTCGCGAGAGAGAAAGAGAAAGAGAGAGTTAGAGAGAGAGAGTTAGAGAGGAGAACGAAAATAGGAGAGTAATAGAAAAATAATAGTAAAAGAGAGAGAGAGAGAGAGAGAGAAAATTAGAATTGTGCAATTAATTAAAGGGCGAAGAGAAGGAAGGAAAAAATGTTGAATCTCATTCGTAGTTTATTAAAACAAAATTTTATACATCGTTTCTATGCTTATGTTTCCCTAATTTTTTCTAAATGCGAAAGTTAAAATATTGTAGGATCATTCTTTATAATATTTCTTTTCGAACGAGTGAATGAGTGAGTGAGTGAATGAAAGAGTGAGAAAGATAGGGGGGGAGAGAGAGAGAGAGAGAGAGAGAGAGAGAGAGAGAAGGAAAATCTCCTCTCGTTAGTTGCTTTACAAGCACGGTAAAAAAGCTTTTTAAAAGTTTTAAACGAGAATAACGGGCATGGTGTCGTTGTTGTTTAGCGTACAACACGTTTCGTTTAAATAATATGTACATTATTTTTTTTCTGTTTTTTCCCCTCTTTTTTATTTTGTTTTTTTTTCCCCTTTTCTTTTTCTTTAAATTTTTTTTTTTAGATGAAAACGCGCGATTACAATACGAGTAGCGCGAGTATTTTCATGCATTGGAAAAAAGGAAATAAAAAAAGAATTTTTTTTCTCGTCATCGTTTCGATAATTCAACATATTTTCTTTGTAGGTAACTATAATAACAACAATAATAACAACAACAATAATAATAACATATAACAATGTAATGATAATCATGATTTTTGGATTGAATTTTGTTAATTAATTCAATAATGGTATTTTCTATACGCATGTAACATTAATAATAATTAATAATAATAATAATAATAATAATAATAATAATAATAATAATAATAATAATAATATTAATAATAATGATGATGATAATGATAATAATAATAAATTATGCAACGGTGACGATACAGGTAATAATGATTATGATTATGTTCGTATATATACTAAGTAATACTCCCCTAATTTCGTAAATCGCATTAAAAGACGATAAAATAATTTATAATACACGCTCTCATAAATTATTATACAAGATGAGGGATCCTGTATTTTGCGAAAGACCGAACACATTGTAAGGATATAGGATGACGGGATGCAACTTTCTTGGAAATTTTATCACGACCGCCGACCTTCGCATAAGCAAGAAAAAAAGTAGAAAAAGAAGAGAAAGAAGAGAAAGAAGCAGAAGCTTTTGCATCATGCATTTTAGAAACATCTATTTTCCTTCTCTTCAATTCGTGTTTGTATTTCATGTGCAAATACATCTTCGGAGAAAGAGAAAGAATCGGGGAAAGTAAAAGGGGATGTAAAAAAGAAATCAGAGAAAAAAATCAGAGGAGAACGATTGAAGGAAGAAGAAGAAGAAGAAAAAAAAAGAAAAAAAGAAAGAAAGAAAGAAAGAAAAAGTAAAAAGTAAAAAGTAAAAAGGAAAAAGAAAAGGAAAAGTATTCGTCTATCATAACATTAAAATTCAGCTAGCTTTCTGTCGCAGAAAAATTCTAAAGAACAAACTTTTGCATATATGTATATATATACGTATACATATTACGTACACATATACGTATGTATGTATGTACGTACGTACGTTCGTACGTATGTATTAACGTCTATCTCAGTATTTTTTTTATCTTTCCTGATCGACTATCATTAAGCGTTTTAAAACGCAGTCGATGTTCGTTTTTATCAAAGATCTGACAATATTCTCTTTCTCTTTTTTACTTTTTACATTCTTCTTTTTTTATTTATGTTTTTTTAGACGTCTCGCTGGAGACTTTTTTTTTTTTCTTTTATGTTGACTGACGTTAATGGTCCGATCCGTACGCTTTCGGCTCTCTCTTCGTCAATTTTTCTTTTCTGTTTTTTTTTTTTCTTTTTTCTTTCTTCATCCACCCCATTTTCATCTTCGAGAGTGAGAGAGTGAGAGAGAGGGAGGGGGAAGGGGAAGTAGGAGGTAAAGAAAAAATATACAGGGTGAATCAAAAGTCTTCGAATGAAACAATGGATTCACCGATGATTATTAAAAATCGTTCATACCTTTCCTAGAGATATATTTTAAGCTACCAATTTCGTTTTATTTTTCCTTTTTTTTCTCTCTCTACTCAAATTATAAAAAATATGTAAGAAATGCAATAAACAAAAATTACAAACCATAGGCCTGTAAAATTGTATCGTCAAAGGGTTATCGATTATTACGTTGCACAGATGAATAGATAGACGCACGCAACTACGCACACGAACACGTACACACGCACGTATGCACATTACACATATTATCTAATTGTTTCGATTGATCGATCGACCAGAATGACCGAATTCGTTGGAACGAATAGGATCGAACGCAATGGATTTCGAGAGTACGCATTATGTGTCGTGCTAACTGGTATTAAGGCATTTAGAAGGAGGAGAAAGAGGGAGAGGGGAGTGTTCATGGTAGGATGCGGGATCATGAAAGAGGGGGAGAAGGAGGAGGAGTAGTGGGTGGGAGAGGGAGGATAGGGAGAATAAATTTATCCTAATGCACACGAATCGACGATGACGATGACTAGTGGATATGAACGTATCGACATCCATCGTAATATATCGGCCTATCTCTCTCTCTCACCTCCTCTCTCTCTCTCTCTCTCTCTCTCTCTCTCTCTCTCTCTCTCTCTCTCTATTTGCCTCTAATTACGATATTGGGTATTATACGCTTGTGTTGTTAATGTTATTATTATCATTATGATTGCCATTATGCTAGTCCGATCACGCTCGATCATCCAATTTTAGTATTATTTCCTCTCCCCTTCTCTCTCTCTCTCTTTCTCTGTGTGTGTGTGTATATATATATATATATATATATATATATATATATATATATACACGAGTGTGTACACATGTATGCGTAAACATTATAGTACAGAAAACAATAACAACAACAAACAACGACGACAACGACGACGACGACGACAATAACAACAACACAACAACAACAATGATGATAATATTAATAATAATAATAATAATAATTAAAAGATGAAAAATGATGAATGAAGATCAAAGAAAGACACATGGAAATGCGTAAGTGATTAATATAATTCAATTAAACGTATTTGTCGATGCGTATGTGTGTATGCCCGTAAATAGATAATGCGATATAATGTAAATACGATAAAATCTATAGTGATATTAAAATGATCATGATATATCCTATTGTTGATCCCTATTTAATCCTCCCGACGAAAACCTACTCCCTCCCATCTCTCTCATCTTTATTCTCTCGATTGAATTACAATCGTTGCTTTCGAAGAAATTAATAATAAGAAATATTAATAATAAGAAAAAAAAAAAAGAAAAGAAAAGGAACGAAAGAAAACTATGATAATAAAAATACTTTTAAAAGGCGCGTCGTTATATCCCACGGATCCGACATTTTTTTCTTCGAATTTCGATATTAATTATCAATCACGTGGTTATTGGCAAATTACTGTGTTCCTTGAAAAAAAGGGTTTAAAAGAGATGGAAAAAAAAAAGAAAAAAATTTGTCCTTTTTTTTCTAGAAAAATCGATAGAGGGAATAAAGGGTGGAGGGAGGAGGGTAGCAAAGGGGTGAAAGAGGGTAAAAAAAATTAATGCTCGTTTACAAAACGTTGTTATTACTCAATGAATTGAAAAGGAAAAAAAAAGAAAGGAAACAGCGAGAAAGAAAAAAAAGAAAAAAAGAAGAGAGAGAGAGAGAGAGAGAGAGGGAGAGAGAGGGAGAAAGAAAAGAGTTATTCCGTATCGGATCTGTAAGAGCAGCAAAAGAGCAATTAATTTTCTCGATTTCTCGTCGTGACATTGGCTACATCAACGGCATGGGTTCTCAATTTTTCGTGCTGTGTTTCGGCTGGAAATTTCTTTTTTTTTTTCGATAAAAAAAAATTTTTTTTCTTTCTTTCTCCCTCTCTCTTTTTCTTTCCTATCCACGTTTTAATTAGAATAAAATTTAGCGTCACGTAAGTGACATTTATGATTTTTTAACGAAACACTTGTCTCCAATTGTCTTTCACATGTATTTCTCTTTCATGAAATTCTTTTCGAAGTATTGGAATCCATTCATCGTGTAATTGACAAAATTAACACGACGAATACCAGAAGAACGAATCATAATCACAACGAGAAGCAAAGAGATATAGTGATAAGAATTGAGTCGAGTTGAAAAGACCGGTAAATATCAGTAATTAGTTACTTATCCGAACGATCGCGAGATGCTGATTGAGAAACACTGATAGACAGAGTATAATGGCGTCCATATACATTGTAATAGGAGGCTCTTCGATAGATACTCACGAGCATTATATTGGAATTTCGATTTGTTTAGCTCGTTGAATATCACGATTTCGTTAAACCAAAATAGAACGATACTACAGTATACCGATACTGGAATCTGTAGTGTCTGACAAAGAGAAAGAGGGACAAATAGAGAGAGAAAGGGATAGACAGAGAGAGAGAGAGAGAAAGAGAAAGAGAGAGAAAGAGAAAGGAAGGGAGAGAGAGAGAGAGGGAAAGAGAAATAGAGTACTATGAAGTACGTGGTTCATGTTGAGTAGACGTGGATCATTTTCCACGCAAGTGCAACAGATCGTTTACAAAATCGTCGTGAATTATCGTCAGAAACAAGACAAAGGTAGATTCGTTTTTGATAAACGATTGTTAGCTCGTAAAACCGATAAATCGATTTAAATATAAATTTAAGTATTATTATAACGCGATGTATTCAATATTTTTCATCAAGATGTGTGTGTGTGTGTGTGTTATATTTTATTAACATAATAATTATCAACGATTCTATAAAATAATCGTCTTTTATAATTAAAACAAAAAAAAAGGTCAATGACCTATGCTTTATACATGTATCAGATATAATAGGTCAATGACCTCTGATGCTTTATTAGTTATATATCTATATATGAAAAAATTGTGGATCAATAAATCGTACAAATTTTTAAATATTTATATATACATACATATCAATACATAAATAAATATATATATAATTGGATAATATCTATAATATATTATATATACATATATACATACAAAAATTCAATCTTTTAGTATGTTAAAAAAATAATAAATTTTATATATATATATATATATATATATATATATATATATATATATAAAATATATATATATATATACGTCTGAAAAATAAATTTGATGATAATCTAGCAATCGTCGCGTGTACTATTTCAGTGTATTGGTACGATCAATCAAGTTTCATTCCTTCCTGACCTTCTTTCAAGCTCGTCGAGCAAGAGAGAAAGAATGATAATAGTTCTCCAGTAGAGACACTTTTCCAGTCGTTCGTTCACGAACCGAGAAAAGCTTACGCAAGCTCTATTTTTCGAAATGACACAAGCTACATAACGTATCATGAAATTGATATCACGAGAAAAGTGATTTCGTTTATGGTTAAATTTATTAAACAGTGTGAAAGAAAAGGGAACAGACAATATTATAAATAGATGTGTGTAATAATAATAATAATAATAATAATAATAATAATAATAATAATAATAATAATATATAGAAATTATTTTCTATATTTTTGATCGCCGAAAAAAAAAAGAAAATAAAAAACTAAATGTCGATATTTTTATATTACAGAGTCCTTATTAATCAACGAAATATTATTCAAAGTAATATCTCGTGCGACCCAGTATGATTAAGGAAAAAGAAAAAAAATAGAAAGAAAGTGGTAGAAAAAATGGAGAAATAAAGAAGAATGAGAAAAAGGGAGGTATAAAAGTCTTAAGATCTTCCTCCTTTCGCAAATTTTCTTTTCTTTTTTTTTTCTCTCTCCGTTAGATAAAATTACCCTCGTTAATTAATACCAAAATATCTTCGGTAGGAGGAACGCTCGCTTTATATTACTACTATCATGTATAATGCAACGATTCTCTTAAAAAATGTAATATATCGCACGATCGAGAAAAAAAGGAAATTGAATAGAAAAAAAGAAAAATAGAACTGAATAACTACCATCTATATTTTCTTTCCTTTTTTAATAACATACTATGATATATAAGTCCACACTATAGTTATATAAATCCTTTTTCGTTTATTTTCTTGAATTAAGAAATTAATCCATTCATTGATTAATAAAGAAATATTTTCGAAAGAGAAAGAGAGAGAGAAAAAATGGATGCTTTTTTTATTATTGCTATTGGATAATACAAAATTCTGATACCCAACAACATGTGACTTTATTAAATCAGCTGATATTAGATTTGTATCTTTTTTTTTTAATGCATTTGTTTTAAAAACCCAGTAACATGTGACTCTGTTAATTTAGTTTGTTATAATATTTATTTATTTATTTATTTATTTTTTTTTATATAACAATACGTATATACATATTAATATCAATAAACTCATATATATACTATATATATATATATATATATATATTCTCTCGTGTATCAGAATGTAAAGGATCCTCTTACTACATCCATATGTATATTCTAAATTTCCACTGCAAGTGTACGAATGGAGTATAGTTTAAGCACATAGCACTCTCTTTATTTCTCTTTCTCTTCCTATCTCTATTTTTCCTTGCTTGCAATTCCACTCGACACCTTATACGATGAGAATACTCGAAAAAAAGGACAAAATAAAAGAAAAAAGAAGGAGAAAATGAGGAAATATACATACGAGACGCGAAACACTTTTTCTGAAAGAGAGAGAGAGAGAGAGAGAGAGAGAAAAAGAGAGTTAGTTCATGATGTAGAATAAGATAGAAACAACGATTTTAAAAGATGAACATCTTCGTTTTCTTTTTCTTTTTCTTTTTTTTTCTTTTCTTCTCTTTTTTTCCGAGTTCCTTTCAAAGTCGGAAATACTTCTAAATTTCTCTAATTTTTCTCTATTTTCTAATTAACACGGTTTTCATGTTAATCATCGTCATCACAGAATATGAAGATACCGAACGATAGATTTTTTTTTCCTTTTTTTTTTTTTCTTCTTTTTACGTTATCTTCGAAAATTAGAAAGAAAATAAGAAATTAAACCAATCGAGAGATCGCCAATTCTTTTGCGAATTTTCTATCAGATTCTAATCAGAAAATATTCGCGTTAATTATATACCATCGAAATCGAAATAAGCATAATACTTCCCTTTTTTTCTTTTTATATATAATTAATTTCGAAAATTATTAAAACGAAATAAATTAAAATAAAATAGAAAGAAGGAGAAAAAGAAAAAGGAAAAAAGTGTTAAAGGCGAGATATCGAGATAATAAAACTCTTAAAATTTTTCTAAATTTCTCTAAATCTATCGAGTTGCTAATCAGAAAATCTTTATGTTAATTATCATCATGAGAATCACACAAGTACCTGATAAACTAACACTAACGCGTTAGGTATATTAGTACGAGTAATAAGCATGCTTGCGTGCGTTGTGCCGTATTCCAGCTCGGTTTAAGTGATAATGGAATCTCATAAAGCGCGCAACACTCCAACGCGACACATAATTTAGACTCGGAATTAACTCGTAACAAACTTCGGACGGTGTTCCGTCCCGTTTAAATCGACGTAATACGCCATGAGATAAAATTTTTAAATCGTTTAAATGGGACCAACGACGATATAATGTAACAAAGAAAATTCTTTTCTAATTCTTTCGACGACGAAAATTAAATATCTCGATCACGAAAAAAAATTTTACGTGGAAATTATTCCGCGCGAACATATTAAAGACTAATTAATTTTATTTTTATATGCGTATGTATGTATGTATGTATATATATATATATTATTTATATATCGCTTTTTTTTTAGGTTATAAAGTAATGTTAAACAGCGTGCTTTTATAAAAAGAAAAATATTATTAGCTATTTAATTTAAATACCTTCTATATATAGATGACTATTGATATATTTTAATAAATTTTATTTATATCATACGTGTGTGTGTGTGTGTGTGTGTGTGTGTGTGTGAATAAAAAATACGAGAGAATAATTTAACAAAGGAATTATTTTTAGCGATATTAAAATCCAATTAATTCTATTTATTTAGTATTTCATTTGCATATCATTTTTTCCCATTACAAAATAAAAATAAAGAACATTCTTTAAAGGTAGAAATTATTAGCTATTTAAATATCTTCTGTGTGTGTGTGTGTGTGTGTGTGTGTGTGTGTGTCTGTAGCTATCGTATATTTTAATAAATTTTATTTATATAGCATTCATGTATGTATATATATGTATATACATAATAAAAAAATATGAAAAAATAATTAAACTACGAATTATATTACGCGATATTAAAGTCCAATTAATTTTAATTATTTTATTATTTTATTCCCTCCCCCCTCCTCTTTCTCTCTCTCTCCCCCTCAATTATTTTCTTATTTACCTTTGATAAAAATTTCAACGAACTTAAAGGAGAAGAATAGTGCGGAAACTTTTTCTCTTTTCTTCCTTTTTTTTCTTTTCTTTCTTTACAAAATTACAAACACAAATAGACGAATGAATTTATATCTCTCGTTCACGTAAAGAAATGCTTACGCAGATGTTTTTAGTTAGTTCATGGTATCTTTCTCTTTTTTCTAGTTGTCAATCAAATACTCGCTAATTCATCGTTTTGTTTTTCTCTTTCTTTTCTTTTTTTTTTTTTTAAGAGAAACATTCACAAAAGGGAGTTTCGTGAAAGCTTAACAAAAAATTCAATTACCTAACAAACAGAAAGACAGAAAGACAGACAGACAAACAGAGAGAGAGAGAGAGAAAGAGAGAGAGAGAAATCAAATTAAAGTGCGATACACGATTATTTCAAACGTTGGTACGTCAAACCAATTACGGATCTACGTTCGTAGTCACTCTTATTACGAATATGAGTTGTTGATTATTAAAACAAAGAATATTAAATTCATATCGATAATTTATCCACCCCTTATACAACCTTTCGTTTATCCCTTGAGATAAAGAAAAAATTTATCCCGTTCCTAACGAAGAACGCGGTTTAACGTGAATTAAATTATATTACAAATTGATTCGTAAACCGAATAAATTATTTCTTATCGTAACTGATAATCTATATTTAATTATACATCAAATAGAATATGTATTATCGTCGAAACGACGATAATTAATCGTCACGAAATACCTAAACACGTACATAAGGATTTATGTACCTATCTATGTATATATGTATATATGTGTGCATCTGTGTGTGTGTAGAAAATGTTTAGTAGTTTACGATAAGCCAGAAGTTTCTCCAAGTGGCATCGTTAAATTCGGTTTATAATCGTCTACTATTCGAATCGACTAGGAAACGAATGGACTGTTTTAGTGACACTCGTAAACCGATTTACATTTCTAACATACATTGAACCTAGTTAAGAACAACTACAATCAATATGCAAATACTAAGGAAATCGTTGTGGATAATGTCTCTCCACTTTACAATTTTAGATATTAACTCGCTCGTCATTCTCTTTCCGTAGCAGGAATTAATTTCCTACGGTGGAAATAAAAAAAGAGAAAAAAGAGAAAAGAAAAAAATATTCTCTCTAATAAATAATACCATTTCTTTATTCAATTTCCAATTCATTGTGTGTGTGTGTGTGTGTGTGTGTGTGTACACGCATAAAAGAAAAAAAAATGGAAAGAAAAAAAAAAGTAGAAAAAGAAAAAAGGAGATATCATTTCTAATAAAAAATAACATTACTTTATTCAGTAGCAATTTGTTTTTTGGTCTGTTGCCTGTACTTAAAAAAAAAAAAAAGAAAGAAAGTGCGAGACAGAAAAGAAAGAAAGAAAACGATTCCTGTAGTGGGGGAAAAAAAATGAAAAAAAAAAAAAAGAAAATGATATTTCGTTTCTAAAAAATAATACAATTCCATTATTCAATTTCAATTTAGTTCTTGGTCCGTCTCTTGTTAAAACGAAAAAAAAAGAAGAAGAAAATCATTAAAAAAAAGAAAAAAAAAATGACTGCTAATCATAGAACGAACCGATTATTTTCAATCAAAATATATATAATTCTAATAACCCATCGGTATTTTCGTAATACAAATAAAAATGATCAATATTGATTGAAACAAATCCAATACCCAATTCTAGCGTTTAATTATTTATAAGAACGAAATCGAAAATATTCAAGTACTTACATGCGTTACCGATCGTTCGTTCGATCAAATACACATATAATTATATAAATAATTTAATTAATAAAAACATCGAGCGAAATTAATCTTTCCTGTTTTTTTTTTTTTTTTATCGATTGGATAAGGTCACGATCGACGAAAAAAAAATAAAATAAAATAAAAAAAGAGAGAGAAGGAAAGAAGAAATTAATCCACGCTTTCGAAAGCGTTCAAGAGCAACGGAAGAAAAAAAAAAGAGAGAGAGAGACGAGAAAAGAACAACAGAAAAATAAAAAGAGAAAAAGAAAAGAAAAGAAAAAAAAAAGAAAAAGAAATTAATCTCCACTGTTGAGCACGTTCGCTTTAAAGTTGCCAAAGTGAAATATCTTCGGATGTCGTTTCTTAAAATGGCTGTTTTTATTCGCAAAAAAGAAAGAGAGAGAAAGAGAGAGAGGGAGGGAGAGAGAGAGAGAGAGAGAGAGAGAGAGAGAAAAAGAGAAAGAGAAAGAAATGAAAGAAATTTTCTAGATTTTTTTTCTTTTTCTTTTTCTTTTTTTTCATTTCTTTTCTCTTCTCTTCTCTTCTTTTCTTTTCGTTTCCTTTCTTTTCCTTTCATCGTTGCCATTACATTCATTTCCACATCGTCGGGAGCAATTAAAGTACTAATTTCGATGCCTCTCTGGGCAATCAAGCCATACGTAAGTATTCTACGTCTCTGAATCGATCTACTACCTCGATCGAAAACCCTTTCATTAACGATTGACTACCGATTATTTCCGAAATTTACGAAGGAATTTTAATTACGATAGAAAAATTATTATATCAGGTGAGATATTTGAAAATTATAAAATTACTGTATCGAGTGAAATTATTATATCATGTACGGAGCTAGGAACGATAATATAGGACCGAGTTGTTCGAGAAATATCTGTTGTAATCATCGATTTAAAATTCAAATTTTAATTTAATTTTTGTCGCTCTCTTTCGTCCTTCTTTTTTTTTCTATCAATTAATTTCTAGGCATTACCGATATCGATAGATTTCTAATTAACAAAATTTTTATTCTCATCTTTTTATTTATTTATTCTTTTTTTCAACATCGGTTGCAGTGAAAAAAGAAAAAAAATGTTCGAAGAAGCCATCTCAATCGCAATAAGTTGTTTTTAGGAAAATGGTGTTCCACGAAATTCGTTTGTTTTAAACATGGCGGTTCTCTGTCTTTTTATTTAACGATTTGTACGATGAAACTCGTTTTGCGAAAGAGAAAGAGGTTGAATAAAAAATTGTTTCTGTAACTACTCGACTGCGATGTTAAAATCCTTCACATTGTTAACTCGGCTCTACGTTTACGAGATAAAATAATCTCTCGTTTAATTGAAACTATTGGACGTATTACGTGAATATGCATGTATGCATTAAATTCGTATAAGAAAATTTCTATAATGGCGAATATAATATTAGAAAATTATTATAATTAATGAAAGAAATTTAATGAGAGATTTATATACATAAATGCATTCGAATTCCTGATTAAACGTATAAATATCACGAAATTTTATATCTTCGTGTATCATTAAGGATTTATTTATTTTTTGTTATTATTATTTTTTTTTTCTTCTGTAAAACTTGTTAGATTTGAGTAGAAAAGTTAATAAAGAGAAAAAGAAAGGATAATTATAGCAGTATTGGTTGATCGGAAAATAAGAAAGAAAGATAGATAAAAGAAAAGAAAAATTTACCTCGCTTGAAAAATTTCTTATTGTCCAAGTAAGAAGCCATCTTGTGTGATAGAACGATTGCAACAATGTTGACCAAACGAAAAAGTGGCAGCAACGTCTCGCACGAGATCAAACCGGAACAATAATTTCTTTTTTTCCACTTCACTGATAATTCCATCGATTCTTTTCTACGAAAAACACAATGTCGATGAATTTCTTTAACCGTCAAAACGATCGTCCTAATTCGTAAACGTAATCGTTCGATACGAAAAAAAAATTTATCGATAATCCTCGGACACTTGGAAACAATCACGAAACGGTTTTATCGCCATCTTAGAAAATGTGGTTAATTGGTTCGACGAGCTTGCACGTAGATCATTGGTTAACCGTGATTGGTCGATATCGAGTGGATTACTTCGCTCGACCAATCGGAGTGTTTAAGGATTATGTAACTATCGTTGTTACATTTTTAGAACGTTGGACAAGGTGAATAATAAAAATAAAAGAAAAGAAACTAATAAAAGAAGAAAAAGAAGATACAAAATACAAAATTAATAAAAACATGACGAAACTTAATCATATGAGAACAAATTGTTTCATAATTTCGATTTGAAAATTAATAAAAAATTCTTTCGATGTATATACACACGTACGTACGTACGTACGTATGTATGTATGTATGTCGAAGTTTATAACAATATAATTTCATAGGATCAACGTACAACAAAACGAAGTAATTATGCGATGACAGATTAAAGAAACATCTACTTACAAATAGAGATCCAATTTTTCTAGGAGCACAAAAATATAAGAACGCAATTATGTTTATTAAAAGTGAATTTTCAAAGCAATGATTCTAGAAGCTATCGCAAAAACCATTGAAAGTAATAATGCTAGTTCTATGAAGATGGCGCTTGTGGTACTTCAACTTTAGAAACTTTCATCGAATTGCGTGCATGCGTGCATGTGTGCGTGACGTGTACGTGTTTATATAATTATAACTATCTTTAATAACAATTAATTTCAATAAGAAAAAAAGTAAAAACATGGGATATAAAAATAAAACAAAAATACTCGAACAATAATTTTTCTTTTCTATATATCGATACTCTTAAAAAAGAATTTTTTAAAGACACGTATGCGTGTGTGTGTGCGCACATATAAATACATTCATCTTTAATAACGATTAATACTTAATTTAAATAATAAAAAAGTTCAAAAATATATAAGAAAAAATTATTAAAAATATTCAAGAAATAAATTCTTCGTTGTTTGTCTTTTTTTTCTATATATTAATATACCCAATAAAAATTTTCTATAACGTACTTTTTATAACGTTCGTTATACTCGATCACGTGATCGTATTCGAACAGGTTTAAGTCGATGGAAAAAGTAGGATACATTTAGTCTGTACTTCCGCGTCGGTTCGGGAACTCTTTTTTCGTTAATGGACCGAAAACGTTACGACGAAATATCTATTATTACGTAAAATGTCCATTATCGTTCGGTTATCTATAATCCGTCAGTGAAAATACGATACGGTCTATTCTATATCGTATCTCATTTATTCGGAATTCATTAAAAGTATTGTGTATATGTGTACCTATATGTGTCGTGTGTGTACGTGTGTGTCGTGTGTGTCGTGTGTGTCGTGTGTGGGATACGAGAAACGAATTAACGCGTATTAATTAGAGAACGTATTACGATTTATTTCAACAACGGGATATGTCCGCGACAATTATTTCGAATCATTTTTTAAAATGTCTCGTTAATTATGAAAGAGAAGAGGACAATTAAATCGTATTCAATGGACCTTAGTTTTGACAAATTCTACTTTTTTATTTCTTTTTCTAGGTTATCGTCAACGTAAGTACTTAATATTAATTATGTCTCTTTACCTTTTTTTTTTTTTTTCATATAAACGTATTAAATATTTTCAGTGTTAACTTAGTACGAATAGGAATATCAGTTTTATTTATATTTTCGTTCTTATTACGAAATAAACTTTTTTAGGTTATATGGAACTTTGTTTCTGAAAGTACGTGATATTAATTATGTTTTTACTATATCCTACGAATATTTTCTTCTTTGATTTTTTCGTATAAAAATATTACTTTTATTTTTCTTTTTTCTTTTTTCTTTTTTCTTTTTTCTTTTTTTTTATAGTTTTTCAACTTGTACGAGTTATTTTCTTCAAGTACGCGATATTAATTATATTTCTTTTACACTTCTTACACATATTTTTTGGTTGACTTCGTGAATGTAAAAATATTACTTCTGACTTATATTTAATTATACATCTATATATATATAACAAAAATAACTTTCCTATTTCTAAATTTCATTAATTTATACTTTCTATAAATACGTGATATTAATTGTGAATTTTTCTTACACGTTACACGTACTTCCTATCTTAATTTCGTATATAAAAATATTACCTTTCATTTATATTTGATTCTTAAGAATAAAAAAGTGGGAAGGAAAGTCGATTATCTGAAAATAAACTTTTTATGGAAGTAAATAGGACAAGAATATATACATACTTCATACATACATACATATATATATACACATATATACATATATACATAGACGAATGGCCAGGCTCGTTTACGACCACGATTTGGTACACGATTTCAAACGACACATGCACAAACACATACATACAGATACACATACACAATTACTACACCGATGTATGATGTTTCATTTGTCAACTTCGTCATAGTTACGTCCCGTAGTTCTTCAACTGAGTCATATAAACTACTACGAACTTGCACACAGTGTTAACTCCAGTAGCTATCGTTCCACTGTAAAATACTATTATTCGTTGGCACACAATGCTTGAACTTCGAGTGTAAGGTACGAGAGAGGTTATGGGAGTACGAAGAATTTCTATGGCGAACTCGATATGTGATATCGTAGAAAACAAAAAACCAAAAAAAAGACAAAAAAAAAGAACAAAAAACAGAAAAAGAAAAAGAATCAAGATAAAACGAAACTGGTAGAAAAACAAAATGAATGAAAAAAAAAAAAAAAAGAAATGGATTGGAGGAAGGAAGGACGAAACGAAAATAACGCAATAAAGTATAAAATTAAATAGAATAAAAAAAATGTTAGCTTCTGTTAGATGTATCAAAGAAGTAACGTTCTAAATTAATCGAAAAGAAAAATTCAGGATAATTTACTTGGCTTGGTGAATTAACGGTAATAACGAATTTGTAATCTTATACGGTATTCTTGTAACTTGGATGCTGGCTTTGAAAAGTGACGAATAGGAGGATTAAGTTTGGGGTTTGAAAAGTTCCCAAGGGCGATTTTTTAAATTAATTGCACCTTTTTCGAGACTCTTTACTGGCTAATTTTTCACTCCTTTTTCTTTTTTACTTTCGTTCTTTCTTTTTCTGTTTCTCTCTCTCTCTCTCTCTCTCTTTCAATCACAAGCACGGCTGAATAAAACTGAGAGGTTATTCCTGCGTGTATTCTAAGCGAGGTTTCAAAAAAAGAAAGAAAAAAAAAAAGAAGAAAAAACAGGAGTAAATCGATTTTTAAAATCATCTGCAAACTTTTCGATACGTTCTGCTATTCTCGGTAATAGTTAAGATAAACGAACGTAATTTAATCTCTTTTTTACTGGACAGAAGAAAGGGGAAAGAAAAAAATGTACACTATTTTATAATATGTAAAAGTAGGAGGATAGAAATTAATTATGTGCGATGTACGAGATTGATAATAAATGATTAAAAAAAAAGAAAGAAAGAAAGAAAGAGAGAGAGGGAGAAAAGAAAGAAAAGAATCAATGTGCAATCGGATACAATATTTTTCTTATCGATATTTGAACATGTGGATTCGAAAAAAAAAGAAAAAAAAAAAACTGAAAAATTAATTACAAATATTGCCGAGCACAGATGAAAATAAAAGTCGAATGTAATTTGTTCTTTTGTGGAAGGTCGAAAAAAAAAAGGAAAAAAAAGTAGATAAAATAAATAAATGAATAATCTATATATCGTATTATCAATACATAATTAATAATAAAAGACGATGATCAGATTTAGAATATTTAAATCGTCAAATCATCTCGATGAATTATCTCAAATCGTTTATCTTCTTTTCATCTTAAAAAGTAAAAAAGAAAAGGAAAAAAAGAAAAAGAAAGAGAGAAGATTACGAAGGATCTTAAATTTCGTTTCCCTCGGATTTGTAAAGATAATAACAAATTATGAAATATCTCTGTGAAATATGAAAAATATGTAAATCTCTACTTACTTATTGTTTAGTTGAATTAGTAGAAAGATTCGTGGGTCACGTAATATAATACATTTCTACACCAATCAACTCAACAGTACACATTAATATATATACGCTTACATATATATATATATATAAAGGATGTGTAAAGTTTCTCGTTCTTTTTGACTTTACTGATGTGATACATACATACACATACATATAGGTGTTCAAATCTATGTGTGTGTGTATATGTATGTATATATATATATATATATATATATATATATATATATATATATTATGACGTGTAGACGTTTTCAATGTGAAAACCACGACACGACTGTAATATCTGTTTTTGAAAGTTTCACGTATATATGTACCATGAACGCGCGCGCGATAAGATATGAGCAGTTTTGAATAACGCGACGGCGATAGTATTGCATATGCTGCTTTTTATTACTTCAAAACGTTTTCCTCCTACCCTTCGTCCCCCTTGCACACCACCACCCATCTCTATATTCTCAAAGTTTACGCGAATACGCGAATAATTATTTTCGAATATCTTCATTAACTCTTTTCCTTTTCTTTTTTTATTTTTTATTTTATTGCATGTGTATATGTATGTGTGTATATACATATATATATATATTCTACGTTTTCTATCTTTAAAGATGATATAATAAAAAATATGTAAAATATAAATAAAATAAAAAAGTATATAAATTTTAACAGTACTAATAAGAATTAAGTCCGGTTAATAATTTTTTATTTCTTTTTTGTTTTTTTCTTTTTCTTTTTTCAATTTCGTTGTTATCTTAAAACTTACATAACAGCAAAGTTATAGTATATATATCGTAATTATATTATATCATAAATAATGTGGCATAAAATTATGATAGCAGTAATAAATAGAACCCAACTTTTTCTTATTTATTATTTTTATATTATAACCTAGTATAAAATTATAATAGTAGCCATAACTATTTATCAGTTTAATTACTATAATAGTAATTATATTATGCAATAACTAATATTACTGTATCATATATCATAACTGGCTCTAACTGTAACATAACTAATGAATAATGACTATAATCCTTTTTAGTTATGCTATCTAGTAACTAGTATATAAAAAAAAAAAAAAAAATATACAAATTAAAAAATCGTCAACCGACATGAATTTTCGTTTCTCCTCTTTCTATTTTCTCTCTTCTCTCCGAATTTCCATTAAAATATATACTAAAGATAATAATTATACGTTATGCGCCCACCTAAATACATGCATACGTAAATACATACTTACATACATACATACATTGCATATATACTTGCAATATACGATTTTGTTTTGAACGCGATTTCTCGTTCGCGTGTTGAAATCGTTATTAAGTAGGGAGAATAGTAATTACTCGCGGTTCAGTGACACCGTTCCTTTAGGGGGTTGAAAAGGAGAAAAAAAAGAAAAAAGAGGGGTTGAAAATCTCGACGACGAAGTTACTGACGAATAAAAAATAATTTTTTTTTTCTTTTCCCTTTCTTCGTCTTCTTTCTTTCCTTTTCTTTCTTCATCTTCTATTTTCTTTTTCTTTTCTCTTTTTTTTCCCTTTTTTTCTTTTTTTCTTTCAAAGAAGGGATGGAAAAATTGAACGTCTTTAGGTGCGAATCGTTACGCATTAATCATCTGCGAGTGTACACGCCAACTTTTATGATTAATGTCTTTCATATATGTTACATACTTACATACATACATATACACATACATACATATGCGCAATGTATGTGTGTGTGTAGATATATATATATATATATTTGATCGAGAAACGATAACGTAATAAATCAAGCTCATCGGAAATTACCAAAATTTACGCTTCGATGTTGCTCGATAACGTTATTATCAGAAAATATTTTTCTATCATCCTGTTTCTCTCTCTCTCTCTCTCTCTCTCTCTCTCTCTCTCTCTCTCTATCTATCTCTATCTCTCTTTCTCTTTCATTCTCTCGTTGTTTATTTTTTCTTTTTTTTTCTTTACTTATTTACTTATTTATTTTCATTTTCTTTTTTTTTTAAACTCTACCACCCTCCCTGGAATATACCAGAGGATCGTCGAGTAGCAATTTCAATGTTTACGAGTATTCGTCGATGGATTTTGAAACAATTTTTTTAAACGATAACGAAAAAAAAAAAATAAATAAATAAATAACAGAAAGGAAAAATCGCTCTCTATTATCGTCGTATTTATTATTATACATATAGTAACGGCCTGGAGGTATATTACGATTGGTTCACAAACAATACATGAGTCTCTCTCTCTCTCTCTCTCTCTGCATGTTCGTTTTCACTATATCTATTTCATATTTTACATTTTAATCATTGTGCACCTGCACGTACATACCTACGTGTGTTCTTCGACGAAGTCGAATGAAAAAAAAAAAAAACAAACAAAACAAAACAAAAGAAAAAAGAGAACAGAGAAAAGGGTGGAAAAGAAGGATATACAAAAATGAAAGTACAAGAATTAAATTAAATTAAATATATAAGGAGCAATAGATCTACAGAAAGAAAGAAAGAAAACACTACATAATTTTGTAATGACTATAGCGCTAAATATTCGATACACTTCGAGTGTTTTTTATACGCACACGCGAACTCTCTCAAACTAACACGCTATAGTAATAAAAATGTAAAAGTACGCGCATCGCATGAGGCTATATTTTTTTCTTAGCAATACAAATATATATAATGTATGTATGTATGTATGTACGTATTTATTACGTTCATGCAAACACGCGATGATAATTTGTACGAAACGAGAAAAGAGCACGGTTTTTCCTTTTCCTTTTTCTCTTCTTTTTTCTAATTTTTTTTCTTTCTCTTTCCAACCCCTCTTTTCTATTTTCGAAAATTAAAGAGAAGTATAGGTCGTAAGAAATGAAAAGAGAAACTTCTTAAACTCGATCAGTCCTTCGAATTATTATATTTGATTTTCATATAGCCTTTCACCCCTTCTATCCACCCACCACCCACCTAATCGCAAGTAAGTACGGCACGTGTTCTCTTCCTTCTCTTCACTTCCTTCCTTGTATCTCCTTCGATCCTAGAGAGAGAGAGATAGATAGATAGAGAGATAGATAGAGAGAGAGAGAGAGAGAAAGGGAGAGAGAAAGGGAGAGAGAGAGAGAGAGAACGTTTAGGTTTGCGTGCATTAGCGTTTACCCCTTCGGCCCTGTGAAATTCAACCGCCGCCGTTCCTAATGCTCTATCGATCCTAATAATGGCTCCAAGTCGGGTCAGACGTCTATTCGCGTAAACTCGGTTAAACAACGGTGTAAATATCATATAAATACGAAACATTTTTTTCTTTTATACTTCTCATCTCTCTCTCTCTCTCTCTCTATCTCTTTCTCTCTTCCTCTTTCTTTCTGTGATTTTGTCTCTCTGTCTGTATGATTTTTTTTTATATTTCGAACATGGAATGAATCGAAAGAAATGTTTTTTTTTGTAGTTTATAGTCGAGATATTTAGATAAGAAATTTTTTTCTTATTTTAAGTTTCATGAAATTTTTTTTAGATACTTTCTATCTCTCTCTCTCTCTCACTCTCTCTCTCTCTCTCTCTCTCTCTCTCTCTCTCTCTTTCTATCTCTTTCTCTCTTTCTCTTTCTTTCTGTGATTTTGTCTCTCTGTCTGTATGATTTTTTTTTATATTTCGAACATGGAATGAATCGAAAGAAATTTTTTTTTTGTAGTTTATAGTCGAGATATTTAGATAAGAAATTTTTTTCTTATTTTAAATTTCATGAAATTTTTTTTAGATTCTCTCTCTCTTTCTCTCTCTCTCTCTCTCTCTCTCTCTCTCTCTCTCTTTCTGTTTCTGTTTCTTTCTGTTCGTCTTGTGATTCTTATTTTTTTTTATTTTTAACATAGTTCAATCAAAAGAAATATTGTCTTGGAGTTCAAAGATTTTTAAAAATAAGCTTTTTTGTATTTTTAATTTAACGAAACTAGATATTGAATTTTCTCACTATATTCTTCTTTCTTCGTTTTCATCTCTTTCTGTCTTTCTCTCTCCATATCTTTCTGTTTGTCTTTCAGATTTTTTTCTTTTTTTTTTATTTCTAACATAAATCAATTGAAAGAAATTCCTGTTTGTCGTTCGGAGTTGAACTATTTACAAAACAAACTCTCTCGTATTTTTAAGTTAATAAAATTAGATATTAGACTTTAGTTTCTCTTTCAAAATTAGATATTAGACTTCAGTATCTCTCTCTCTCTCTCTTTTTCTCGCTCTCTCTCCATTTCTTTTCTTGTTTGTTTTTTGAATACTTTTTCATTTCTAATATAGATCGATAATGAAAAGAAATTCTTTTTCTTCGTACAAAGTTGAAGTTAAATTTACAACGCAACCTTTCTCGTATTTCCAATTTAATAAAATTAGATACTAAAAAAAGAAACAAAAAAAAATACTCGGGGTCTTAATCGAGTGACAAAGAAAAAAAGAGAGAGAGAGAGAGAGAGAAAGAAAGAAATAGAAAGAGGAAAAGGTAGAATTAGAGATAAAAAAAAAGCGGTCGATCCATGCGAAAGAAAATAAGATTCCTAAGCCCTAAGACTTTCTTCTACTTTCTTAGAGTTCTAATTCTCTTTCTTTAATTTTCGATCGTCTTAAACTTAAAGTTCAAAGAGTATAAAGGAAATACTTTTTCTCAATATATTGAAAAGACTCTGCGAAAAGAAATGCAAACATTTTATGTTTTATATATATATACATATATATATATATATATATCTCCTTTACACGCACGCATTCACAAACATATACGTAGAAAAGAAAATGTTCAAAGTAATATTATTAATTTTTTTCTTCGAGTAATTTATTTCAATGTAGAAGATAGATAAAGAAGAGAAAGAAAGAAAAAGAGAGTTAAAAAAATTAAAACGATGAGACTATTTGATGTATATAATATAATATTATATATATATACACATATACATATATGTGTAGATCATATACTAACACGAAGGTAATTGACGAGATCACGGCTCGTTATTGTCCTTTATCATTCTCTCCTTCCGAGTCAAGCAGAGTTCCTTGTAGAGGTCAAACGTCAGATCAAATCTTTCAGATTCGCTCGTATTATTCATCTTAAAAAAAAAAAGACAAGAATAAGAAAAGATAAATCAATTCTTACGTTTCTACATCTCTCTTTTTTCTCGTTATAATTAACAAGATGTTCGCAAAATTGATTCACGTCAAATCGCACCGATTCGCTTTTGATCTATGTTTAATTTTTCTTTTCAATTATATGCGGACCTCCTAGAGTTAATTAAAATCAAAGCAAAGAATTATCATCAAAAAAAAAAAAAAAAAAAAAAAAGAGAGAGAGAACAAATACGGCCACCACTCCCTGTTTTTTCTTTTTTTGTCATTATATTATAACAGAAAAAAGAATAATCGCTCGATTATTAATTATTTTGTTTTTCTTCTAAATAATTCCAATAGAAACAAAAATAATCCGATATATCACTTATTAGCAATACGTCACTTTTTTTTTTACTTTTTTTATCATCAAATAAAATCTTTAATTGATACATTCTTAAATTCTTCCAAATTCATTCATCGTTCATTCGATTCTTAATTTGTAAAAATAATTCTGAAATTCTTTATCGTCTTTAAAAAAAAAAAAAAAAAAACGGAATAGAGAAAAAAAGAAAAGAAACAGAAAAAATAATGTAATTTTCTCTCTCTCTCTCTCTCTCTCTCTCTCTCTCTCTTTTTCTTATTTTCTTAAAATCGTTGATATTTCGTGAGAGAGAGAGAGAGAGAGAGAGAGAGAGAGAGAGAGAGAGAGAGAGAGAGAAAGAGAGATCATTCAGATAGTTATAACTAGACGAGATATATCAGCTTTAAGGTACTCTCACGAGATAGTCGAGGAAGAAGAAGAGTCGTCGAGCAAGCTCGTATGAGATGAGATACTTGGATATTTTCGTTCGTTTACCGGACAGATTACGTGCTACGTGATCTACACGGTGTCTCTCATTCTCTGTCTATCGACGATCTTACGTGACTATCTATCGAAAGAACGAACGAACGAAAGAACGAAAGAACGACTAATGTCCGAATAATATTTCATTCCATTCGTGATAAAACAATAAAACAGTAAACGTTATCGAATCACGTACGACCTTTTTCTCTCCACCCCCTTTTACCCTCTCATGCATATCTTCTTACATACCTCATGTTTATTAATTAACATGTTTATTAATTTTTATTAACGTCCTTCTAATAATTCTGTTCCTTTAGCCATGATTAATTGTAACGTAAAATTTTTTACTTACTCTTCTTTTTTTTTTTTTTAATTTTTCTTTTTCTTTTTTTTTTTTTCAATTTTTTTTCTCATGTCCTCTCTCCCTCTCTCTTTCTTTTTGTATATCTCTCTTTGTCTAACAAAGGATAGTAATTTTCTGAGATGAAAAATTTGCGGACGTTGCCTTGGCTTTTCTCAGGATCGTATTTGTACAATTTGAGGGCCTTAAACGTAACTTCGTTGCGAGATCTCTCTATAAAAGTTCGTTCTGCTTGATCGATTATTCTTCTCTTCTTCTCTTCTTTTTTTCTTCTTTATCTTATAAATTCGATGTTAAAGAAATATCTATATTAGGCCTGTTTCGTTTCGTTTTTATTTATATCATGAGGTTTTATAAAATGTTTCATGAAATTTTTGATGAAAGCAAGCTTTTATCTGTCTGCTCTAGAAATGTAGATCTTTTTTTTTTCTGTTTCTTATTTCTCCATTACTATTCTTATTCTACTTTCTCAAGCCTATATACATATATATATACTATATACATATCTCGAAGAGATATAGATCATTTTGTCGATATTATCTTTTCATCTTCATGCTCGACACGCATCGTACAATCTATTCCGATCATTAATATTCTTCTTCTTCTTACTATTATTATTATTATTATTATTATTATTATTATTATTATTATTATTATTATTATCATTCACAATTAGTATTATTAATCTATACTAATAAAAAAAAAAAGAATAAGAATCGTACGACTTAGAATCAACGTTTTCGTTTAAAATTACAAACTGATCGATTCAAAAGAAGAATAATGGGCAAGAAAAAATAGCAAAAGAGAGAGAGAGAGAGAGAGAGATAAGAAAAGACTGACAAAGCTTTGACAAATCGAGACTAACGCTTTTCTATTCCTAGAAGAAGCGTCATCGAAGAAGATGGGACGTCTACCGTCGTTGGTAGGAAACGCGAAAGTAATCAGGGAACGCTTGATTGCGAGCCGAGAGTCTGTGTTCCACATCTATCTCTATCTCTATGTCTATCTCTATCTCTATCTCTCTTTCTCTTGCTCTCTCTCTATCTTTCAAACACATTCCATGGAACGAACGATCGATCGTCTAATACGCGTTACTCTCTTTGTACTTTTTCAATTTGACTTTTTTCAAGACGAAGAG
Organism: Vespula vulgaris; assembly: GCF_905475345.1. Lineage (NCBI taxonomy): Eukaryota > Metazoa > Arthropoda > Insecta > Hymenoptera > Vespidae > Vespula > Vespula vulgaris. The sequence continues at coordinate 2,653,979 of NC_066590.1, forward strand.
GCAAGAGGATGGATGGACTGATAGAGAGATAACGAACGAAATCGTCTGTAATTCGATAAAAAAAAGGATATATATATACGTGTGTGTGTGTGGAGAGAATGAGAGAGAGAGAGAGAGAGAGAGAGAGAGAGAGAGAGAGAGAGAGAGAGAGAGAGAGAGGAAGTGATCCTATAAGTAAAAAGTTAATAAATCGTAGATTAACTCGATCTAAGTTGCAATGTATCAATCGTAAATGTTTCATCGTTAATCGAGCTTTCTCATTAAACTTTGTGCTTTTTCATAAATGAGAATTTGCAGTTTATATAGATTATATATTTGTATACGCGTTTCTCTCTCTCTCTCTCTCTCTCTTTTATTTATTTATTGGGTTAGATAATAATCATGATTGTTTCTTATATATATATATATATATATATATATATATATATATATATATGTATATATACACACATATAAAAAATATATATCTTCTTTTTTCTTTTAAACATTATAATACACACACAATGTGTGTGTATCGTAGCATTAAAAAAAAAAAAGCCTAAAGCTAAAGTTAATATCGAAGTTTATAAAAACTTTCGCACTCTTCGTCGTTGACGTTAAAGGATCGTTTTTATGTATTATCGACTTATATCGCGAAGAAACTCATACGACGACGAAGACGAGAAAGACGACGAAGATGATAAGAAAAATTTTTGATTGGTATAAAATTTTCCTCGATGATAAAAGATTTTCTTTCGAAGGTTCGATCGATATTCATGATGGATTAAAAGAATGATGATCTTTACACACTGCATAGTCTTTACGCATTCATTCTTATAATATATACTTTTTAGAATATCGTTATTGACATTTTCTAACAAAGTAGAATTTTGCGATTCAAGTCGACTTATAGCACTAGTCAAATTTCATTACAGATATAATTTTATATCATCGAGTATATTCTGAGAAAGAAAAAAGAAAATGTTTGTCTTGTAAAAAATTTATTCGAAGGCATTTCGATTGCGAAAATAATCCTTTCAGATCTATACTTGATTACAAAAATAATTTCGATCGATAGGATTAAAATATTCGATAGATCTTCGATTGAAAGAAAAAAATAAAAATAAAAATAAAAATAACATAAAATAAAATTATTCGATCGATAGTTGACAACGAAAAATAATGTTGATCGTCGAGATCGATATATTTTATAGAATAATCTTCCTTTCGTAAAAATCCAATCGACATTCTTTTAATTGTCGGCAATTTATGAGAAAAATCGTCTTGATAATGACGATGATTAAAATATTTCAGAGATCTTCGATTTGAAAAAAAAAAAAAAACAAATTATTCTTAAATCGATGCTCGATCGCGAAAGGTCTTTCGGAATTTGTTTTTTGAAAATAAAAATATTGTATAAGCGTTTGAAGATTGTAAAGAAGAAAAAAGAGAGAAAGAGAGAGAGAGAAAGAAATACATACACACACATACAGAGAGAGAGAGAGAGAAAAGAAAAGAAAAGAAAAAGGAAACGAAACGGAAAAATATAAAAATTTACAAGCCATTGGTCGATCTCACGTATCTATGATTTCTGCTGAGTAAGTAACGAACGTGGAACATCGAAATATCGGGGAAAGCCTCCGGGCAAAAATACGTTTTTCCATGTTAAGAACGAGAAATGAGAAAAACGATGGACGATGAGAATCGAACATGCAAATTTTCCAATGAATGCACGTACATTCGCGATCGTTCGCTAGGAAGTTTAATTGCATTTCCAAGTGTGTATTCTTTCTTTCTTTTTCTTTCTTTGTCTCTCTCTTTCTCTCTCTCTCTCTTTCTTTCTCTCTATCTATCTATCTCTTTATATATATATATATGTATATATACTTCTAATTTTGTTTTGAAAGAGAGAGAGAGAAATTTCATCAAATCAAGAATTCTTTTAGGTCTAAACGCATACCAAAAGATATTGCCATTTTCTTCGACGTTTTCCCTTTCTAAGCAAACAACAATAGTCAAATATTCGAGTGGCAAGCTTATCACATCGCAATCTCCACCTCTCACCCCTTAACCACCCTCATAAGTGGGAATAAATGGAGTAGAAATAATACGAATTAAAATTCCTTTTAACAAGGAACTTGAACGTAACGTGAAATATTAGTATATCGATATATGAATGATAACGTTCGATTTATCGGTAATGGTCTTTTTCATATATATATATATATTTTTTTTTTTTAGTAATAAGAATGTCGTACATTTGAAGATATATTTGTTAAGGAAGATCGTTATATTATTCATGGAAATTAGGGATATTTTTTTTACGATCTTTGTTTTTTTATTTATCTTTCTTTCTTTCTATCTCTCTCTTCTTTTTTTCTTTCTTTTTTTTTTTTTTTTAATTTGATAAGTACACAATACACTTTCGAGGTAATATCGATTCACAAATATGTATTTTACGTTTGAAATAACAAAGAGAAGAAAATACTTTTGGAAAATTTCTTCTAACAAAAGAAACTTAAAGGAAATATCAGAGAGAAATTATCAGTTGAGATAAAACGATCTTTCTTTTCTTGTCTTTCTTTTTTCTTGTTTTTTAACTTTTATCTCGCAATAAGAACACGATATATGTACTTCTCAGAGTAATATCGAATGACAAATGCTTATTCTATATTTTAAATGGGGGAAAAAGAAAGGAAAAAAAAAAGGAGAAACTTTCTGAAAATTTCTTTTAGCAAAAGAGACTTAAGAGAAGTATCGAGGGAAATTATCAATCGAGATCGGACGATATATTTTTATTTTCTTTTGTCTTTTTTTTTATTTTCATCGTAAAAATTGTTTAATGTTTCTTCTTACAAATTGTTTTCTGCTAAGAAGTAAAAGAGACGGACATAGAGAACGATATATATATATATATATATATAAATAGAGAGAGAGAGAGAGAAAGAGAGAGAGATCATACAACTACTTCCAAAAGTAATATCGAAGGACAAATGTATATTATTTCTACATCAACGATAAAAGAAAACTTTATAAATATCTTAATAATCGAATTGAAACTCTTATCGATGTTAAGAAAGAAAATAAAACTATGGAATAGTAGATAGTGTATCTCTCGTAGTCGTCCTAGAAACGATTTCAAGTAATTTTACTAGAAGGAAGATCCCGAAGGAAGGAAGAAAGGAAGGAAGGAAGGAAGGAAGGAAGGAAGAAAGGAAGGAAGGAAGGACGAAGTTAGTTCTTGTGTCTCGGTACGGTAGACAGGTGCACGTTATCGGTACTCGGGAAAATGCAATTTAAATAAATAACGAAGGAAAACGAGAAACGAAGAAAAGGTAAAAAGAAAAGAAAAAAGACAAAAAATAAATAAAAAACGAACAAAAAAGAAAAAAGGACTCACCATCCTCCCTCCATTTCCACCTCCTCTTCCTCCTTCTCCTCCTCCTCTACCACCCTACTCCTTCTCTCTGAAGAAAATGGAGAATGAGGAAAAGAATAAAATCGAGTTTGGTTTAGTTTCTTTCTTTCTCTCTCTCTTTTTTATATTTTTCTTTCTTTCTTTCTTTCTTTCTTTCTTTCTTTGCCCATTTCCTTCTTCTTATCCTTTGAATTAACTGAAAATCCTTTTAACCAAACTGTTGCTTGTTAATCGAAGGAATATAAAGAAAGAAAAGGGAAGAGAAGAAATGAAACGAAGAAAAGAATTGGAAAAAAAAAGTTTATAATGGAATGTACGGGTAGAGAGAATGGGTGTGACTAAACGTTGAATTAGAAACACTTTGCTAACTGAAGGAAGGTTAATAACACTCGACTCTCGGCATGCCACTTGAAAGGGAATATCTGTCGAAAGCATTCCAGGTAGAGTGTATATCTGTGTGTGTGTGTGTGATAGAGATTTGCTTGTGTATTGTGTTAATACGTTCACAGCTATGATAACTTTTCTATCTATAAATCTTTTTAAATAATACTTATATGTGTATATGTGTATATATATATGTATGTATGTGTGTATTTATATTTATATTTATATTTATATTTATATTTATTGGATCCAAATACATATTATTGTCGACCTAGTTGGACGTGTCAGAAATGGAATTTTAAGAATAAATCGAAGTATAAAAAGAATCATTGCGAAAGAGTGAAATTAATGGGACAAGTTCTGATAACACCGAATTTTGTAACATCCTTTGTCGACGTGGTGAGTCAGCTAGATTATAGTTGCTATTTATTAAGGAAGATCGATATTTTGTATAAATGATCGATCTATTTATAATAAAATATATGATAAATAATATTTCAAATAAATGATCGTTCGTTTATAATAAAATATATATATGTATATATAATGAAAAGTGTTGTTAAATAAATGATCAGCTATTTATAATAAAATATATGATAAATAATATTTCAAATAAATGATCGTTCGTTTATAATAAAATATATATATATATAATGAAAAGTGTTGTTAAATAAATGATCAGCTATTTATAATGAAATATCGTAATTGTCGGTACGTAATAGAAATGACGCAAGCGATCCTAACGCAATTTTTGACACTTAATTATTTATAACCGATCAAAATATTCATATTGATTATTTTTTGTTCTTTTTTCTCTTTTTCGTTTTTTTTGACAATATACTTGCCATTAATTAATGAAAATATTGAACGAATAAATAGAGATGTTATATCGTTGTTATCGATTATCGTTTATGTTTGCTTATTTTCTCTTTTTTTTCTTTCTTTCTTTCTTTCTTTCTTCTTCACGATAAACGATCGAACTGCGAATAAAAATATTCGATAATTTCGAAAGTAAAATAATTACTTAAAACATTTCATAATAATATCAAAGAAATGAATTACACACACACACACACATATACTATGTGTCCGTGTATATCGAGTTTTAAATGAAAGATTTAACTCGAAAGAAAAAGTTTTCATTTGTTCCGACAATTTTTAATTTCACACTTTTCTAAGCCCCACCCCCACCTCCCACCCTTCTTTTTTTCTCCTCTAAGCCTATGCGCGAAGGTTCGATTGAAAGAACTACGTGTGAAAGATAATGAACGATGAACTCATGAATATGCATCTCGTTTTTGAACACTTTTCTATTCCTCTTCTTTTTCTTTTTTTCTTCTTTTTCAGTTCTTTCTCTGGTAAACATTCGAGGTCTTCGTATGAAACAAATAAAAAAAAAAAAAAATCGATAATTCAACCAACCTGTGTTGTATACAAGCACGTACGAATCTACAGTCTATTATATATACATACATGTGTGTGTTTGTCTATACATATCTAAGCAATGTGTACATGTATTAACTTATAGACCTCTCTTTGTAAAATTACAAGATGATAAAAGGAGTATGTAAAATATCAATATTGAGCACTTTGGAGCTCTTTTAACTCGTTAAGAAACTCATCAGAAAAACTTATACATATTTTCTTTTCTTCTTTTTTTCTTTTTTTTAACAACTTGTATCGATTTCTCAAAAATTTTTTTTGCATTTTTTTGATTTCTTCTTTTTTTTCCCTTTTCCTTAATAATTATCAAAACTCGATTCTATTCGTCCTCGAGTATTAAAACTACTTTTTTTTATATATATATATATATATATATATATATATATATATATATATATATATATATAAATTAGTCGTGTTGAATACGATCCATGTATGTATATATTAATATATATGAGCCATTGAATTATAATAGCATGATCTAAGTCAAAGATATAAACAGAAATTAATTTTATTATATGCAACAATTCGCACACGACGATGCGAACTAATATTACGAATTATGCGATAAATGAATAACTTTTTTTTTTTATTCTTTTTTTACTTTATGACTCAAACCAAGCTTTCGTAATCACGTATGGTGCATAGATACATAATAATAATGAGAAAAGAAAAGAAGAGGAGAAAAAGAAACAAGAATAAAAAATATTAAAAAATTCCAAACTCTATCGTTCCTTTCTTTCTGATTTTTTTTTTGTATATACTCTCTCTCTCTCTCTCTCTCTCTCTCTCTCTCTC
>NC_066590.1:2667500-2687500 GCF_905475345.1 Vespula vulgaris
CTTTTTTTTTTTAATGTATCTTCAGATAATCCGAGTTACATCTTTCTTTGATAGGAGGAGAGAGTCTTAATTTTCTAAGTGTTCTAACTTTCTCCGTTTCTTTTTTTAATTTGGCACCGTTTCAATAGTGGATAATACTGATCCAAAGGAACATCGTAATGATTTTCTTCTATATTACTTCTCTCGATTAGAAATCGTTGATTGTTTTGAAGGAAAAATTAAAATTTTAATACTGTTCCTCAACATTTCCCTATCTTTCTTCGGATCAATCCCCAAATTAATATCGAACTAAGTTATACCGTATTCTTTTGATCTTTCTGATCTTCTCGAGATGACGATAGAAGCTCAATCTTAATTTTCTAGATATTCGTGGTTTTTTTTTCTAATTTCTTTTAACACTGCAAGATTTTCGTTTTGTAAATTTGGTCAGAACTTCTATCTGATTAATTATTTGATTAATTCCGAAGACAAGATACCATCCGATAAAACATTATACACACACACACACACACACATATCTACATACACAATGAAAAATCCTAATTAATTAAAAAAAAAAAAAGAAAAAAAAGATGAAAGATACAAAATAAAAAATTATCATTATATTATAAGGACGAAACAATTTACGAGATTCGAATAACGATGAGATTCTTTCAAAGTATTTCACAGTTAATTTTATAAAACGCATTTTCCCTTTATCCTTAAGACAGATAGGCTCTCTGTTTATTAATAGAGTCCACAAAGACGTGTACGATGCTGACACAAGAAGGCCAGGGATGAAGTAGAGGAAGGGTACGGGGATGTTAGAGGGGGGTTCTGAGTTTACAGTCTCAATTACCGTCGCGGGGTTTACGCCGTCATCGTTTCGTTGCCATAACACAATATTTTGACAAGTATACGTGACGACGGTGTCTGTCTACCGAATCGCTCTATAACTGTTCCTAACTTTGTTTGTTCCCTCATTGAAACGTGGTTCCTTCTTCTTGGTAAGTAACGCTCAGAATTAAAGCCGTTCGATTATATTATACGATCGTTAATTACAAACACGATCAACAAATTTAACTTTTATTGAAAATATATTATTAAAAAATATATATATAAAATATATATAATTATTTTATTAAATATATATATATAAAATATATTTAATTATTTTATTACAAATATATCTAATGAAAAATATATATATATATTTTAATATTCTATTAATAATCAATATAATCTAAATATACAAAAGTATAAAGATAGAAAATTATCTGGAGAACGTACGTGTAATTAACGTCGTAAAGTTACTTACTACTACTACTACTACTACCGTTACTACTGCTACTACTACCACTATCTTACCGACGATTCTCCGTCTATTACACTTAAAGACTTTTCGGTGCACGTGTCGTCTCATACACGTACGGAGCTTACCCTAAAGGAGACTGTCTGTTGAACGTTCCAAATGCATAAGTTTACTATATACATCTACTCCTATACGTTTCGCTTAATTACCATCCACAACGTTAAACACAGACGCACGATATAATACTGGATACTATAACGCTGGGTGCTTGCAACAACCTACTATCTAATACCTACCCTTAAATCTAACGCTTCCTTTATGGATCGGTATTTTCTTCGAAATAAATATCCCCTACATTAATCATGATTTAAATAAGATATAAATCGTATAATCGGGCAAAATTATTGTCATAATTTATCTTCCGTATTTAACATTTTTTTCTAATTTTTATATATATATATATATTTTCTTTTTTATTTTATTTTTTATTTTCTTATTTTCTTCGTTCGACGATAATTAGAAAGATCAAACAAAAAAATATTTTTATACATGCGCTTATACATTCTTCGACTTTATAATCCTCTTCTCCCTTCCAGGATATAGTACTACGCGAAATACTAAAGATAAAAATTGATAATGGCGGCAACTCGGTAATTAAACGTACACCATTAATAATTTCCATATGTAAAAGTGGGATGTTCGATCGCGTTCGTATTCGTGCTGCAAATGAAATTCCGAATTTGTAGATAGGAATAGATACCTCCCGAACGCGATAGCCGGAAGGGCTATCCGCATATATGCTTGATAAACCGGCAGCCATTGTTGCGTGATAGTACACATTACATTAATCGTACACCAATCACAAGAAATATATCTGTTGATCTATACGATCGATTAAAACCAATAATATTTGTTTTGCTTATGACATAGTCGAAAAAAAATATATATATATAAGTATATATATAAATTTTTATATATGATATGTATATATAAAATATATATAATATATGTATATATATATAAAGATTATAATTTATTATATATGAAAGATGATTAACGAAATACGATTAGAATAGTTTGTTAAGAGTTTTCTTCGTAAGTTAAACTCAAATATCAAAACGAACATAAAACAAAATTAGAGTACCATAGTTACGATGATTTCCTCTTGATTCGATATTAAATGGCCGGCGTAGAGACCGCAATTAGAGTTTTCAATTTATGGCGACTATACCGCAGAAATGTATACATCTGTTCGTGATCATGATGAAACACGTTATTTCGTAAAGTCCAACAACGCACGTCATCGCGATCCTTTCAATTTTCCATCATAATTTCTCATTACGTTTGATATTATTTTTGAGGATAATGATAAATCGTGGAAATTCGTAAGACGGATACGATTTTGATCTATCAGTTTCTACGAACGCGTACGATCTCCTGCATTTTTTTTTTTGTTTCTTTAATTAGAAACTAAAGTAAATAAGACACTTGATTTTTCGTTCAAAAAAAAAAAAAAGAGAGAAAGAGAGAGAGAGAGAGAGAGAAAATTTCGTGTTAAAATTCGTGTAAACATTACGTGATAAAATCAAATATATTACCGCGATATCGACGAATACAAAATTAGTTCGACTTTTGCCTTAAAAACAAAAAAGAAAAAGAGAAAAATAAAGAACAAAAAGGAAAAAAAAAAATAATTATCTCGTACTTTCGCTCGATTGGATTTATTTCCTTTTCTTTTCTTCTTTTTTCCCCTCTTTCCTTTCTTTCTTTTCTTTCTCTTTCTTTTTTTTTTTTTCATTTTATCCAACTAATTTCCAACTTTTGTTCAATTTTCGTTACGCTCGGCACAAAATTTTCTTTTTTCTTTTCCTTCTGCTTTTTTCTTTTTTTTCCTTCGATTTTATCGAACAATTTCCAATTTTGTGTGCTTCCATAATCCTTCCTCTTTTTTTTTTCTCTCTTTTTTATTTTGTACTTTGCTTTAGTGTAACAAACTTTATTTTCCCTCTCTCTCTCTCTCTCTCTCTCTCTTGCTATCTTTATCTTTCTATCTATCTCTCTCGTACTATCCGTTCGCCTATTTTTCCTTTTATCGTGTGAAATAACGGAGGCGTGTCTATTCTATATCAAACGTCAGCACGATCATCGTCTTTGGCTTCTTCGTCGAGGACGATCAGTGTCGAGTCTTATAAAAACCCTATCGGTTTGGCGTCGCTTCAACATCTTCCTCCCTCCCTCTCTCTCTCTCTCTCTCTCTCTCTCTCTCTCTTACTCTTTCTTTCTTTCTTTCTTTCTTTCTCTATCCTCTTCGACCTTGTTTCCCTCTCTTCCTATCGTTCTCTTCTTCTTTTCTTCGAAAAGACATCCATCCCGATAGTGTGTTCTTTGCTGTCGACCAAAAGTAAAATGAAATATTAGCACTCTCTCGAAGGTCTTCGATTCTCTTGCAAACTTAATCTCGATTATCACAAGGACAATGTTATTTGCTTTCTCTCCTTTTTCTTTTTGTTTCTTTGTTTTTCTTTCTTCTCTTCTTTTTCTTCATCTTTGTCGTAAGAGGGTAAAAGAAAAAAAAAGAGAGAGAGAAGAAACAAAAAAGAAAAAAAAGAAATTCAATTATTCGCGATACGTAAGAAATAATTCGATTGAAAGTTCGATGTTAGGGTAAAGAAGGGTAAAAATCGAATTGACACTGATATAGAACTCTATCGAAAGAAAGAAAAGAGAGAAAGGAAAGAGGGTAAAAGAGGAATAAGAAGAAGAAATACAGAACGCAATATTTGCCGAACGAATTTCGTCTATCGGAGAAACACGATGAATCATCATTTTTACTATACAATAATACTACTTGAATATATGACAGTAAGAAATGTATCGATATATTTCTTTTAGCTTCGTCATATCGAACGTACCCATTTTCTTTTTGAACGTAACGCTACTTCTTCTCTCTCTCTCTCTTTTTTCTTTTTTTTTTTTTGATTTATTTATTTTTTTCTTTTTCCTTGCCACATATAACAGAAAAGAAAAGAATAATAAAAAGGGAAATGATAGAATTCGTCTGATCGAGAAACGATTTTTTTTGTCTTTGCTTAGAAACTTTTTAGAAAAATTGATGAACTTAAGTACGTTTGAATCGTACTTTTTAATTAAAAAAAAAAAAAAAAAAAAAAAAAAAAAAAAAAGAAATGATTTTCTTCTTATTTATTTATTTTTTTGCTATTTTTTTCTTCGATAGATGAATGATATTTTTGGAGATAAAAGGTATTGAATGTGTCAAAAGTTTCTTAAGTTTATATGGCTTTACAGTTTTTAAAAAAGAAAAAGAAAATCAGCTTGAAAATTAACCGTGTAATTTGAACTTTCGATTCATCCTGTATAACCATGTTAAATCAATTTGTTTTAAACGAAAGAATTTCTAATAAATATATTATGTGACTTTACAATGGTTAATACAAAATTGATATATCTAATCGTTATCTATTTATACGTAGATATCTTTTTTCTTTTTATTTTGTTTCTATTCGTCCGACTTCATATTGATAAAATATAAGAAGAATATTGATTTTTCGTTGTTCAATATCACGTACGTACGTACGTACATACATATATCCCTTTCCTTCTTTCTTTGAATTTTATCTAAGAATATATGTACCACTATTGTACTACATATATATTTCTTTTATTATGTATATAATATATATATATATATATATGCATGTGCGCAATTGTGTCACACATACAAGAGTATAATAGATTTGTATGACCATATTCAACGTCGTCGCTTAAATCTTTGAAAAATCTTTCTTCGAACATTGAATAAAATTGGATGAATGAAATTTCAAAAAAAAAAAGAAAGAAAGAAAGAAAAGAAAAAAAGAAAAAAAGAAAAAGAAAAAGAAAAAGAAAAGAGAGAAAAAGAAAGAGACTATTACAATTAATTTTTCTCTCAAGAAATAAATTATCCAAGATTGTGCTTAGTTCCCGTTCATTCTCTCTTCTTCGTTTATTAATAATAGAGAAAAAATAAAGGAAAAAAAAAGAAAAGAAAAAAAGGGGGAAAAAAATAAGAAGATTCTCATAATAATTCCTCTCGAGTTATAAATATGTAATATATAATTTTAAAAGAAAAGGTAAAGTCCTTTCGCGTCTTTTATATTTAGCGAATTTCGCACAATTTTAATTAAGATTATTAATTGATAATTATTCGGCATACGCTTAAGCTTTGATGAAAACTTTCGTGAAAGCTCTCCTATCAATTACAAACCTTCTCTCTCTCTCTCTCTATCTATCTATCTATCTATCTATCTCCTTTTCTTCTATCAATTCGTTCGTCCTTGTCTCTTCGAACGTTCTAAGAGAGTATGAAATTTCGGATGCTGTGTCAGCTCGTTTACCACGTGCATCATTTCTCTTCTATCTGAGAAACCGAAAGCTCAAACGTGAAAGTAATACGAGAAGATTTTACTAGTCTCTCGCGTATCTCAAAAATTCAACGAGATAAAACTGATAGAGTTAGATAGATAGATGGATAAAAAAAGAAAGAGAGAGAGATAAAGAAATCTTTTTTAAAATCGTCTCATTTTTGAAGTCGACAACGAAAGTCGAAATGGAACAGTCAAATCTATCGATATCCTTAAAACAATTTGAGAAAGTGTCTTTACACTAAACGACACCAATCCTTACTATTATAAAATAAGAGAGAAATAACGTGAGAGTTGGAAATTTTATCGGTCGATTGTCAGATGGAACAAACTCGATTTAAAGTACTTTCAAGCGCGAACAAGGAAAAACCTTTTCTCTCTTTGAATATATATATATATATATATATATATATATATATATATATTATATATATATAAAAGTCTTTTAAGTAATCCTGACCTTTTCGTCCACCGATGACATTTTCGATCGTATTAAGGAAGTGCATCACGATAGTCGGCACTTTTTTTTACAACTTTTAACATTATTTCCTTCTTATTGTTAAGAAGAAAGAAATGAAAAAAGAAAGAAAGAAATAAAGAAAGAAAGAAGTAAAAATCACTCAGTCCCATTCTTTTATCGTCCGTTGATAAAATATTTGAAAGAATATAAGTACAAGTATTGGTATTTGCTCTTTAAAAAGAAAACTTTTTATACTTACAAACTTTTCTTCGATGACGCACGCGTTTTTATATGTATCACGTTCTATATCATTACTTATGAAATCGTTAAAACATTTTCGTTTGACGGAATTTTAATTAAAGGGGAATAAATGTTAAACCCGTATCTCTTTGTGCGTTTTACAAATTAAATGAAATATGTACATACGTACACACACACATATATATATATACACATATATATATACACAATACGTATATAAAGAACAATGTTTCGTAAACGATGAAAATTAAAAAAAGAAAGAAAAGGAGGGGGAGAAAAAAAGTAGAAAAAGAAAAATAAACAAATATGTATCACATAAGCAAAAAAAGAAATATGCTCTACGAGTGTTGCTTAAACGAATAAGCAGAATAATTATTTTTTCTTCTACTATCAACCCTTCTTTCACCCCTCATCCCTTATCCATAATATCTCTCCAAAAAAAAAAAGAAGAGAAGAAAAAATGATGCGGAAAATTATCCGCTTTTTTCGTATGTTACGTACCGTGTTCGGAGCAACAAGTGCTGTTGAAATTTCGGGCTTAAATTTTTTTTCTAATAAATAACAAAAATATTATATGTACACACATATACATACACACACACACACACACACACACATACATATATACATATATATTTAGGTGGTTTATATTAAATCTATTATTACAATAATCCATTTGAATATTATACGATATGATATCATATATTTTGATTCATCTTTAATGCACGCTACGACTTTAATTATAATTACAAGAAAAAAAAGACAAAGAAATTAGAGAGAAAAAAGAAAGTGTCTCGTTATATTTCAATAGTAAATAAATAATATTATTCGTACAAAGAATATAAGAAGAAAGAAAAAAAATTATATATAATACGCTTTATATATTAATAGTCATTATATATAAGAAGAAAGAAAGAAGAAATGAAAAAAGAAACAATTTCATAAACAGCAACAAGTCGAAATGTTAAATAATACAAGAGATTAAATCGACGATTAAACAATTAGTTCCGACATATACACACACACACACACACACACACATATAAATTATTTCGCTAATTTACGCATGATCTGTCGTGTGTATTTGTATTCGCTCGGCATTGTTAAAAAATAAATAAATAAATAAATAAATAAAAAGTAAAGCAAAAAACGAGAAGAAAGCATTTTACGCGTTAATACGACACGATCGCATATTTCGCGTGAGAGAATAAAAAAAGAAAAAAGAAAAAAGAAAAAGGAAAGAAATTAAATATAATCGTACACTTTCGTTTATATCGATCACTTTCGATCGATATTGATGAAACATCGAAAGTCATATCAAATAATAAATATATCCCGTCTGTTATTTTTCTATTTTACAATTGAACAGATATTTTAACAAGCAAATCCCTGTCGGTGTCTTTCTTCATCGTCTGACCATAACTATACTCTTTTCACTAGGTGAGTCTTCTCATATTAAAGACAAATATTGACGAAGCCTGAAAACGTGCACGAAGCTTCAGGATTCTACTCTGCAACACTATTTTTTGTGTGTGTCTATATATATATATATATATATATATATATATATATATATATATACATACATAGAGAAATACATTTTCCTATTTCCCTTAACCAGAAAATATACGCGACAGAATTTTTTTATTTTTATTTTTATTTATTTTATTTTATTTTTTTTTTTATTCATAACTTCGAAATAATCCTTTAGAACGTATGTAGGTACGTAATAATAAAATCGATATTCAGGATCTTTTCTGTTAATCTATCAGCCCGTTATTTCGATCATGTCATTCAATTTCCATACGAATAAAATCCTCGCCGACGATACGATGATAGAGGCTAGATAAATCATTTTTTTCCATTTCCTTTTTTCTTTCTTCTCTTTTTTTTTCCTTTCTTTTTTCTTCATACCATCCTTTTTCGATATTCGAATACCCTTGTAGATTTTTGAATTAACTATATAATCGAGTAGGATCGTTAAAATTTGTTTCGATAGTAATAAAACAAATTGAAATGTATCGATCCGAGGATCGACGAGGACAGATGTTGAGACAGAAAAAAGTTTCGTACGACTCTGAAACGTCTAAATAATTTAGTATTATTATTATTACTATTATTATTATTATTATTATCATCATCATTATTAATATTACGTAAATTAATAATATTATTATTATTATTAATATTAATATTAATCTAAGATTAATAATATAATCTAATATTATTATCAATATTAATATTATTAATGTTACGAAAAATTAATTATAATAATTATAATAATAATAATAATTATTATTATACTTAATTTTTATATTATATATTATTTATATATATATATTAGATATATATATATATATAAAATAATATTACATATTATTTTATATATATATTATAATAATAATTATTATTATTATCATTATTATTACATAAAAAGTTGGGAGAAAGAAAAAAAAAAAGAAAAAAAAATGTTAGTATCCTAATAAATCGTTAAAACTCGATAGGAGATTAAAAATCGTAAGAACACTATCTCGTTTTACGATACTATCTCGAACGTAGCACGTTTAAAGCACGGCAATCGATCGTGCCAGAAATGAAATTATAAAGTTATATTTCTGTGCTCGCGCTGAGAGTATCCCGGAGGCTTGGTTTCCTCGACATCCAGAGCCTCCTGTGTATGCCTTGGCAGTTGAAATAACTTTGCTGGATCCCTTCTCGAAAGAGGGAGAGAGATAGATAGATAGAGAGAGAGAGAGAGAGAGAAAGAGAGAGAGAGAGAGAGAAAGTTATAGAAACGAGATAGTTCTTGAAAACTTTCCTTCGATTTCTTTTTACGTCTTTCTCTTTTCTTCTATAAATGTGTGTGTGTGTGTGTCTGTTTGTCGAATTACCTATAAGACAGCAACAATATCTTGTTTATTTTTACGATAAAAACAAACTTTTTTTTTTTTTTTTTTCCCCATTAGAAGGATGTATATTATCGGTAGAGCCAGAAGTTATTACACAAGCTGATTTTAAAAGTTAATCGTTCGCACTTTAAAGAATAATTTTTCTTTTATTCAGATAATGAAAGTAGAAGATATGTATTTAGGAACTTTTGATTCTGATTCTTGCGTGAATATAAAAAGAGAGAAAGAAGGGGAAATAGAAAGAAAGAAAAAAGAACGAAGGGTCGATGTCAAAGGTTTTATGAGTGATATTAAAAATCGATTACATATTGTTCTTAATTTTCTTTTCCACGGATTATAAAGCAAAGAAGGAATTTGTAAAAAGTTTTCGTGTTCTAATCCACTGCGCAAGTACGAAAGGAGTTATGTAAAGAAAACAAGAAAAAAGAGAAGAAAATTAAAAAAAAAAAGAAATAAAAAGAAATAAAAAGAAAATAAAGGCTGGATCAAAAGATTTCATAATTGACTTTAAAAACTTCAATTATTCCTATCAGGAGACTAATTTAAGACTAATTTTCTTCCATTCAAATTCAGAAACCACAAAAGTACTTTGAGAACTTTTGAGCTCTAACACTTTGCATAAATATGAAGAGAATTATCTCTAAAAAAAAAAAAAAGAAGAAGAAGAAGAAGAAGAAGAAGAGAAAAGGAAGATAGATGAAAAAAAAAAGAAAAGGAAAGAAAAATAATAAAGGGCGAAGGGTCAAAGCATCGTGCGAAGATTTCACGATCGACTTCGAGAACGATAATTATTCTTGTTTCACGAGACATTTAATCCTAATTTTCTTCTATTCAAATTACGATAATAAAAAATACAAGAAGCGCGGAATCTCTTACGAAGAAATCTTTCATTCTAACTCGGTATAAATTCGAAAACAATTATACAAAAGAAAAAAATCGAAGGTAAAAAAAACAACAACTCTTTAATATAATCTCGATCCGATGAAATTAACAATGGTGACATACGTTCTATAACCGCAAGTGTCCGTCAAGATTAACCGGAAATTCTATCGATGTCGCGGTACGATCGATGAAACGAGATCGTTCGAGATCGTTCGAGAGAGAGAGAGAGAGAGAGAGAGAGAGAGAGAGAGAGAGAGAGAGAAATCGGAAGCTGAGGTAGTCGCGTGATAATCGTTCTACAAATTCCGTTAAGGTTTCTCTCTCTGTCTCTATCTCTATCTCTGTCTCTGTCTCTCTCAGTCATTCGAAGAGTCAAATTTATCTTTGGAATGTCCAGAACCTTGCCCTTTCGAAATCCTGGATGGAACTTCTCCATAGCGTCGTTAGGGTTGCTTTAAATCCTTCGAATTGAACTAATATCTCTCTATTTCTATCTCTCTCACATACACACATATATTCTCTCTCTCTCTCTCTCTCTCTGTCTGTCTCTGTCTCTCTCTCTTTCTCTCTCTAATTATATCAACTAACGATTCAATTCTATTTAAAGATAAAAAATTTTCAAGATCGAATGCGTTTGCTAACGAATATATTTTGCTTCGCTTTTTAAAAGCACCGTAAAAAAAAAAATATTGTCTAAATAAAAAAATAATAATATCGTACTAACAATATTTCTTTAATTATCTTAACTAACGATTCACCAATCACGACGAAATTCCAAGATCGAACGCGTTCTCTGTTGAATAGATTTTCTTTCGCAATTAAAAGGTTCTTAAAATAATATTATGAAAATAATAATACCGAGCTAACAATCTCTATCTTTATCTATCTCTATCTCTCTATCTCTCTTTCTCTCTCTCTCTTTTTAATTATTTCAATTAAACGATTTAGCGATCTCGAGATATGAGATTCTAAAATCTAATACGTTCTATCCAGCGTATAATCAAATATATTTTCTTTCGTAATTAAAAAGATTTTAAAATAACATTATGTAAATAATAAAATAATAATATCGAGCTAACGATCTTCCTCTCTCTCTCTTTCTAATTATCTCATCTAATAGATTCACCGATCTCGAGATAAAAGTTTCTAAAATCTAACTAACGTATAATCAAATGCATTGTCTTTCGTAATTAACAATAACCCGATATTAAATGTGATATTCTGTAAATAATCAAATAATAATAATAATAATAATAATAATGGAAAGGATTTTACGATTAATTCGGACCGTCGAGCAAGCACCAGGTGTTATTTAATTCTTATAGTCGATTCGTTTGCGACTTCGCTCGCGAAGAAAACTTCATTTACGAAGCGAAAGACTGGGAAGGGACTATATACGATTCTAAACGACTACAACACAACATCCACGGTATAAATTATTCGTCGAACGGAGTTATCGGTCCTCGATCACTCTAGTAACCCCTGCTACCCTTCCTTCTACGTACTTACCTCTTTTGAAATCAATAGCACGACGGTAATTATCTTGAAATCCTCTGAGACTGGTGGTGCTTAAAAGATATTTTATAAAAAAAGAAAAAAAAAAAGAAACGAAACAAGAGAAGTAAGAAAATGGAAAGAAGGATGAGAAGAAAAGGAAAAGAAATTTATCTCCTTTATATATAATATCATTTATAAATAGATAATGTAATATGATTATTATATTATCTATAAATAGATAATATAATATCTTGTATAAATATATATTCTATATAGTTCTTTTTCGATATCTGATATTTTAAGAAATAATTTTGATATTTATCTAAATGAACGTTATATAAATTGATTATTCGTATTCTCTCTTATAATTTATCTTCTTGGATATTATTGACGTTCGAAATGGCGACAATGGCGACAATAATAATTCGCAACGAAGTAACGCCGACGAGACTGTCTAACAAAGGGGTTAAGGATGCTCCTGACAAATGATCGATAAAAGTGTGCGAAAGAGTATAGCAATAGTATAATAGTAGTTTTATATATATATATATATATCATAGTAGCTTATGGTATGAGATCTAATGATTATTATATACTTCGCTAACGCTCGTAAACAAACGAAGATACGAGAGATAACGATAAAAAGTAGTAAGGACTAACGATTTATTTTTTAGATCCTTGATCATGAACATTTTTATCAATCTAGTATGTTAAAGCGTCTGATTACTATAATGATATGTCCTTTAGTGACGTTTATACATTTTTAAAAATAATTATTATAAATCGAATACATTATGATAACGTTACTATATATATTACATATTGATTGATTGATTGCTACAGTGGTCTTTGTTTAAAAACAGATTACTATATAAATAAAACACGTAATTTTTTTTAATTTCACAAAAATTTTTACTATATCCTTCACATAATATCTTTTAAATATTATAATTATACTTTACAACAAAACCATATTAAAATTATAAAATATAAATAATATATAAATATTAGGATTGAGCGTTACGATAATTTCGATTAATTTTTTTAACTCCTTTTTTTTTCTTTTCTATATTTTTAATAACAAAATTCGAATCTCTGTTGAAAGATGTGGAAAGATCGAAGAAACTCGATAAATTAATCGAATATCTTTCTTTTTTTTTTGCGATTGTTTGAATCCATTTACAATTTTGAATCTTCTCGTGTTAAATTAAACCTGGCAAGTTGTACCTACGATCGATTTCTAAAGTACCACAGAATATCGACTGTTAGGAGGAAGTCCTTTGTAATTATCCTATCGAAACGGCTTACCCGTTTATCGAGAGATTGCTTCAACGCTTCTCTACACACCGTCTTGTAGAAACCGAGACTATGCACCGGAGACTATGCGTGCCTGTCAAGATGCACTTAGCGATATCCTAGAAATGCAACAAACGTTCTGCATCGTTCGATATCAAAGGAGTAACCTTCTCTTTCATTATAGCATCTCCTCTTTTCCTTATATCTCGAAACTTTGCGCTTAATTTCACGTCGAAAATTGTATTACTATTAGCGATTGAAAAAAGAATATTGAAATAAGAAAAAAAGAGCACAAATTAAATTGCGAATTGTTCTTTCAATTCGACGACGCTTATTTTTGAAGACTTTAAAAGGAAGAACGAAATGTAAGAGAGAAAAGAAAAATTATCGATATGAATTATTGAATCGTAAAAGCTTCTATCGTTATCAATCGGTTATGAAAAATTAAGAAAGAACAAAGATTATTAGTATAAGCTGTTCCATTATCGTTAATCATTACACCCATTGCTGTTAATTATTTTTTGAATAATTAGATCGTAAATTGTTGCTTCGAGCGTTATCGATTATTTTCGGTTTAGATCTTTTCGTTTAACCTGATCTCTCGATAAAACGACCTACACACGCGCCCACACACACACTCGTACACCCACACACTCATAAACAGACACATGTTTGAAAAAGGTTAAAATGTTAGAATAGAAGACGATGATAAACACCAACAAAATATTTCATGCGAAATAACAATGATGTATATTTATTACGTGTACCTACGTTACGTATGTACGTTAGCAGTACTATGGTCGGGAGACATTTTTAAAAGGAAATAAAAGGACATTGCGGAAAGCTAAAAGAAAAAAATAATAAACGGCTCGTCAGAGAGTGATGTTCGAAAAGAAAAAAAGTAAATGAAGACGAATCACGAAGGGGAATGGTCTAGGTCAAGGAGAACAAACACGAAGAGTGACAGTGGTCGAGAGATCGAGTACCGGAGAGAGAGAGAGAGAGAGAGAGAGAGAGAAAGAGAGGAAAAGTAACGAAAGAAAAAGAGAAAGAGAAAGAGAAAGTTACAAATTACGAGCTAAAGAAATATAGAGTTTAACCAATTCGGTTCATTTAACATTGTCGATCGCTCCTATCTTTTTCCTGGATTTAAAATCTAAAGGGAGATAAAAGATATGTATATATAATTGTACGCTTTGTATATCTGATGGTAAATGGAAAAACACGAGGAAGAAAAAAGAACGTTTTAAAGGGGTATAATATTAAAATCATTTTGGAGTTATAAATTGTTATACTTTCTCAAAGAATATTATTTTCCGATAACTCCGACGTGCATATATATATATATTTTTCATTAATTCAAATATCATTTCTTCGTTGACAATAAAATGTATAAAAAGGATGAGATAATAAGATTTGGATACGCGAAAAAGGAAGTAAGGAAATGAAAGGTTCGAAAGTTTTTGATAGAAATAAAAAGAAAGAGAGAGAAAGAGAGAGAATGAAGAGGAGAGAAATCTACTTTCAACCGAACCTTATGGAATAAGAAAAAGTTTGTATTATCCGAAAAGAACCGATATGCTTTCTTTCATTTTGTTTTACGTAGGAGTTGGTGTTATGAAAAATAATATTCTTCCTCACATCCATCCTCCCATAGTCTTTCCCTAAATGGAGAGGTCTATGTAAAAGAAATAAAAAAAAAGTGTATAAGAACACACACACACACGTGTGTGTGTGTGTGTATATATATATATATATATAATATCGAAGAGATATTTAAAAAAAAAAAAGGAAAAGAAAATGAACGTAGATAAATGCTGAGGTGACGTGAATTTATCCGTACGGTCTTCGTACTTCGTCTCATTAACTCGAGAGGAGTTTTTTCTGATTGCCGACGCCAATTTCCTATCGCAAATCCGCCAACAGCAGCAGCAGCAGCAGCAACAGTAGCAGCTGCTGCAACAACTGCAGTAACAGCAGAAGCAGCACCAGTAGCAGCAGCAGCAGCAGCAGCAGCATCAGCAGCCGTCAAGCAAGCTTACAATTTTCCATGGAAAACGTGGCGAGAGTAAAAAAGAGAAAAAGAAACGAACAAACAGGTAGAGAGAGATAGAGAGAGAGAGAGAGAGAAGGAAAAAGAGAGAGAAAGAAAGAGAATGAGATAGACAAACAAGTAGAGAGAGAAAGAAAGATAGAGAGAGAGAGAGAGAGAGAGAAACGAGCTTTAAACCCAAGTTTCTCTTTCTCTCTCTCTCTCTCTCTTTCTTTCTCTCTATCTATCTATCTTTCTATCTATCTATCTCTCTCTCTCTCTCTCTCTCTCTCTCTCTCTCTCTCTCTCTCTCTCTCTCTCTCTCTCTCTCTCTCTCTATTTCTCTATCTTTCTCTTTCGCTCGCGAGAGAGCGTCGGTTCTTAACTCGGTTTCTATTCCCAGTTTATTCCAATTTATTTTCCGCGAAGACAATCGAATCAGAGGAATAATTAACAAAGTGGAACTCTTCGAAGCGTTCAACGTCGTCGTTCGTCGGGGTCCCTGCAATTTCCCGCGACTACGAGAACGACGACGACGACGACGACGACGACGACGACGACTTAAACGCGAAATTGCACGACTTAGTCTATCCACTTGGCAAAGATTAACTTGATAAGAGCTCCGGCAAAACTTGAGATAAGAAAGAGAGAGATAGAAATGGAGAACTAGAGAAAGAGAAAGAGAAAGAAAGAGAGAGAGAGAGAGAGAGAGAGAGAAAGAGAGAGAGATGACAAAATTGGATAATGGTTGAAATCGTGATCGGACAGTAGTTAAATCGTCCTCTCCGTTATGGTCAACCATTATTCGATACAAATAAAATTCTCAAAGATTACTTCCGATCACACGTATCAAAAAAAAAACAAAAGAAAACAAAAAAAGAAAAAGGAAAAGAAAGGGAATTACAAAAAATAAAAAAGAAATACCTATTCGGAAATACGACAGGGATAGAGATAGAGAGAGTGAGAATGAGAGTGAGAGTGAGAGAGAAAGAGAGAGAGAGAGAGAGAAAGAAAGACACGGGAAACCATTTCTATCTGCCTCCGTAACAAAATTTACGATCGAATTTATTTTACAAAGGATTCGGCCATTATTCAACATTTCTCTATTCGGCAATTCGTAAAATCCTGTCGTATATATCGGTAAGCGTCGGTTGCAGTAAAATGCATGCGCTCGCGGGGATTTCGACTAAATCGATATATGCATTTATGTATATATCGACTGCGAATAACATCGACCGATGAAACGCAAAGGAAACGTGAGGTGTGCCTTTGTGTTTGTGTGTGTGTGTGTGTGTTTGGGAGGGGAGAATGTAAGGGTAGAAAAGAAAGGAGGAGAATGTTGAAGGGAAAAAAAAGAGAGGAGGGTTAATGATGATGGAAAAGTTCAAAGTTTTTCTACGGCGAAAAAACAAAAAGAACTGTTCCTACGGTTGATTTGAAGAAAATTAAAAAAGAAAAAAAAAGATAATACAAAAAAAATATACCAATTACCTACCCTTTTTCGAGATTTTTTGAACTAATCATTTCCTTTTTCCTTTTTTTTTTTTTTCCTTTTTCTTCGCATTGTTGAACGAGCCTAGAGAACTTTTGATCCATCCTGTGTAAAAAAAAAAAAAAAGGAAGAAAGAAAGAAAAAGTAAAAGAAAGGTAAAAGAAGAAAAAAATTGAATACTAAAACTCGTGGGATGAACTCGTAGCATAGTTTTCGATTGGATGAAATCATTAATTAATTGTAAAAGAGAGAGAGAGAGAGAGAAAGAGAAAAGTGCGTGTGTACGAATGGAAAGAAGTTCGCGTAAAAATATATTATCGATCGAAAAATATCGTCTTGGTGAGTTCATAGAGTATGCTTAGCGTACACTGGGTACATAGTTTTTCTTTTTAATACTATACAAGCTTAAGATAAACTGCCGGGGGTTAGTTAACGACGAAATTAAAAGAATGTTTTTTCCTTCGGAGGAAACTTTATATCTAAGTACTTAAAGCAAGCAATGTCCGCCGCTTGGAGCTTTTAAATAATGTTATTAATCAAGTATTCATTAGGAGGATCAGACGCGAAGAAACGGTTTTAAGTAACGCGACAACACTCCAAAGAGGATTATGAGAACTTCGAAAGATGATCAACGTAAAAAGAATTTTCACAAACTAGTCTCCTTCGATTTAAAATAAAAAATCGATCGATCGATTTTATAAATGATGATAAATTAGAATGAATGAAAATGTATAAGGAGAATAAAGAAATTAGGATATTCTACTGCGATATATATATATTTTTTTTTTTTACGAATGACTATTCCATTTTTTTCTTTCAAAATTAACGACTCTACTTGAATTTTTTCACATATATATATATATATTCTTTACTATGTGCACGATAGAAAAATATTAAAAAACGCGTATAAAATAATAATAATTAATTCATATTGAAATATTTATAATAAATAATTATAATCAGAACGTTTAAAGAAAAGACTCTATATTCTGATCTAATGAATAAATACAATTAATGAGTAAATCTCCGAGGAAATTTACTCGTGGTCAATCAATGCTCTACTACTAATTAGTTACGACCAATCACTCGTGCCGATTCGGACCTTTCGTCCTTGACATGATTGAGTGATCGCAGGAACTTAAAATTTGTTCACTCACTACTTAAGAAGTTCTGCGATGGCTCCAAAACACTCGTCCGCAAATTAGATCGAAATTGAGGATGAATGATTCGTAGGTGGTTGAAAATGAAGTAGATCGACATTTCCGTTGATCGAGATCCTCTTCATTGATTACACTGACTCTAATTCTCCATAATTATTTGTTAACGAACGATCACTGAATTTACTTCGCGAAACTATTATTTTTTTTTTTTTTTTTTTTTATATAAATACAATCTGTGGGACTATTAAAAAAACGAAATACTTTGCGAACAAACACTGACTCTAACGACTGCATTGCACGCAATCGATGCAAAAAAAATCACTTGTTGTTTAAATCGCGAAACGCGAACGAACAAACACTGCTTCTATTTCGCGAATTTATCGTTTTTATTTTTTCAACGCTCCGATTTCATCATCGCATTTTCATACGATTGCAATGATTCTCTAAAACGGAAAAATAAAAATGTAATTATTAGTATCGCCGTTACAATAAGAAATTTGCTAAATTGTTCAAAAAATGTGTGATGTAGAAATATATTATATTTACTTGAAGTATTTCGTTGTTATTTGCAGGAAAGACGTAATGAGAGATACATCGATGTTCACACGTCAGAGTGAACAAAGGAGAACTCAGCTGATAATCGTCAAAGTCGATCAAAGGTTTGTCTTTGTTAATGTTATATTATGTAGCTAACGCCGAATTCAACTCGAATTCAAAATTTAAGTCTAATAGAAAATAAATAAAAATTATTTTATATTCAATGGGTATTCCAAGTCGTTTTATGTATCATCGAATTTATTTATCGTTTAAATATTAGTTTATTTAATTCCGCGTACTTTGATATCGTTTAAATAAATCTTAAATTATCGAAAAGTATTAATTTTAAAGTTGGCGCGTTTAGAAAGTGAAAGCTTCGATGCTCTCTCGTCGAAATGTAAAAGAAAACTGACTCGACGATCGTCAAAGTCAATCAAAAGTTTTGTTACTGTTGACATCTCGCGTAGTCAATGACCTCGAGATGAAAATCTTTAAGTATTGAAATTTCTAATTAAAATTATTTTGTTTCTCGCGCGTATCTTCGTAATGTTTAAACGAATGTACTATTGTTTAAATATTTTTTTTTTAACTCGTTAATAAATAGATCTTAAATTACCGAAAAGTATTAATTTTAAAGTTATCACTTTTAGTAAAAGAGAGCTTCGATGTTTACTCATCGGAATGCAAAAGAGTACTGATTCGATAACCATCAAAGTCAGTCGAGCGGTCATTTTTATTGTCTTTACTTGACAATTGAAAATTTGGAATTTAAACGCACCAAAGTATCGAGTTATCGAATTAAAAGTATCAAATTTAACGAGTTTTACGAGCTATATGATTTGTTTGAATAAATGTATTATTTTTTAATTATTAGTTTATTAAAATCTCCGCTTATCATATATCGTTTGAATTATTACGATACTTACCGAATCATCGAAAGTATTAAATATTTTAATTGTTTTATTTGGAAAGAAAATATTTAGACGTTTACACGTCGAAATATACAAGGATAATAACTCGATAACTTTCAAAATCATTTGCGCGTTATATAAGCAGAGAATTATTCCACTTTCGAAATTTTAATTTATCGAAATATTCATTGAAAATTATTTTATATTAAACGCTTGTTACGAGCTATTTACAATCGTATACAATCTTGTAGTCGATCTCAATATCGATTCGTCAAATATCGATCGAAATCTCGACGTCGCTTTCTTTCTCGTTTATCCTTTTTCTCCTATCGACTTCACTCTCGTACTTTTCGAAAAACAATATATCCTATATAAGCAAAAAGAATTTTGTCGGACCATTCGTGAAATTGAAGAAACGTTACGAACAGAGTGTTTCTTTTCCCTTTCGATGGATATATTTTTCTTCGTATAAACAGTGGGGTCAGGTGGATGGTAAAGAAAAAAAGAAAAAAAAAAAGACCAAAAGAAAAACAAACCAAAAATTACGAAAAATAAAGGGAGAAAGAGAAAGAATGATCGGAAGAGTAAAATCTGATGTTAAATTTCATTCGATTTATATTAAAGCGTAATCGAATGTTGAATTAACATAGCAATTGTTCTAACGTGAGTTACCATGTACCTCCTACCAACCTGGCAAAGACATTTCGACTTCCTTACATTCTTACTTCTTAGTCTTTCCAGCATTGTAAAGTCGAGAAAATGTTAACAATAATAGATCACGTAGGAAGTATGCTACGAGCTAGGAATCGCGTCTTCGTGAACAAGTTTCTCTCTCTCTCTCTCTCTCTTTC
>NC_066590.1:2692500-2745000 GCF_905475345.1 Vespula vulgaris
AAATTCCCCATGAGATAGGATTTCTTCAAGGTGATCCCACGTGAAAAGTACTTCGAAATAAAACCGTAAAAGCTCCGTCATTAACGATGGAAATGAGGCCATTTCTATGATACACGCTTCGATGATAATCGATACAACTTGCACGTTCATAACTTTTCCCAAAGAAAATGTTCTTCGACTATATGGATCATCTTTAAGATCCACGGAGGCTCAACTTTATTTAGAAAACTTCTTAGGAGCTTCCTACGGCGATTAATCAACGAACCGACTAACATAAATTTCTTTTCTTTTAATTTCGACCATTTGACACCGATGCTTTTTATTTTAATTAAATTATTAAAGAGTTAACGAAAAAAATCATCTTGCGCTCGTTTGAAATTTTTTTCTTCTTTTTTTTTTTACTTTCGTTTTCTTTTTTTTTTTTTAACTAACGACAGAATTTACGTCGTTTTTTCTTTTTTTCTTTTTATTTTTTTTTTTTATTTTTTTTCATCGACTAGGTCTAATTGACGCAAGCAAAAAGCAAACAAACGTCGTTCGTTCGTTCGTTCGTTCGTTCGTACGCGTCCGTACGATTCGATTCGTTTCCAATGTGAAATATTTTTTTATCCGAAATTACACACCTCCGTTCGTTCGAAATTCTTTCGAAAATGTTTCGTAAAAAACATTTTCCTAAAAAGATTTCTTGGGAGAAAGGAAGAAGAAGAAAAAGGAATATCGTAATAGAAAATAAATTGTTGATCCTTATCAAGCCTTTTTATCTTCATCGAATTAACTTTATCGAAGGCAATGCTGGTATATATCTATTCTTTTCGTGATGATCTTTTTCTAACTACACACACACACACACACACACACATATATATATAGCTTTTCTCTCAATAAGATAAGACGAAGTGAAAACGTAAAACCGTGTTTGGTTTCTAAACATTCTACGGAGATAGGATAAATGTAAAATCGTTCTCGTTTACTCACAAAGGATAAATAAATTCGCTATTTAACAGAGAAAAGACTTTATCCGAAGGCTCGATGAGATACCTAAATCCATCCATTAGAGAGTTTTCCAATCGTCTATCGATCCTCTATTTCTCCTTTCAAGCTCGTTCATCCTTTAATCCTAAATTCTTTTTTTCTTCTTCTTCTTCTCTTCTCTTTTCCTTTCTTATTTTCTTTCCTTTGTTTTTTTCTCCTGTTCTTTTCTTTTCTTCCTCTTTTTTTCAATCTCGAAAAGTGATTTAAAGGAAATTAAAAAAAGAAAAAAATAGAAAAAAAGGGGGGAAAGGAAGATAGAAAAAGAAGAGAAGAGAATTGTCAAATACTCGAAACCTTCGATCGACGAAAGTGACAGACTGAAATTGTACCTACCCCTATGTACCTTTTCAAATCCCTTGTGAACGAGATCTACGTGTTACACGATTCTCTTCATCGATCTTCCCTTATCTTCAATCTGAAATTCTACGATTGAGAATGGACGACGTCGAATGAATTGAAAAATACTCCTTGAGTACGAGAGGTAGTTTTAAGCTCTACCAATCACGATTCGATAGAAATTAGTTTACACATTGGACAAAAGCAATTACTATGAAAATAATCGTGCTATGGAAATTGTGAAAATACAGTTATAACCGTGATGGTTCTCGATACTGTTACTCTCGATTATATCGATAAATATTTGTACGATCGTCAAAGTTTCTATAACGTGAATCGATTAAAAAAAAAAAAAAAGGAGAGAGAGAGAGAGAGAGAAGACAGAAAAATAAATTTCACGCGCTCTTTTAATAATCTCGTAAGAAAAAAAAAATAATCGATAGGCCCGTGCGATAATATCGAAGAACGATCGAATTTTTAATAAAAGGCACATACGTATGATTCGATCAGAAAGATGAGTGTTCTCTTGAAAATTTTCATCAGCTTTATTGCCTCTTTGTTTTAACACTCTTTTCCAATATCTTCTTTCTTCAAAAACGAACTATCGTGTATCTCAAAAGAATCATATTGCTAAACGATATATTGCCGAGGAAATTTGACGTTCTCGAATAGAGAAATAATGGAAAAACAAGTTTCTTCAAAACTAATCGTAAACGAGTAAAATAAATAGTTAATAGAACGAAATATAATAATAAACTAGATCGATATAACAGTGTATTTTATCTTTAAGATTTTCATCGTTTGGTAATATGTAAAGACGTTGTGGATGGCAGAATGTCGATAGTGCATCGAATAATGTGTGTGTGTGGGTGTGTGTGTAAACTGTCATAGTATAATATTCAACTCACAAGAATTTTCAATCAATCAAAATATACGGATTCAAAAAATATATATATATATATATTCTCAAAAATTTTTCTATATTTGCCTGTTACATCGAAGCAATCAAAATGATCTACAGAAAAATTCTAGCTCAAAAAGAGAGATATAGATAGATAGATAGATAGATAGATAGATAGATAGATAGATAGATAGATAGATAGATAGATAGAGATTGAGATAGAGATTGAACAAACAAAAAGAGAAAAGACCAGGTAGGGATTTATCGAGTAAATATTTTCGATTAATTTTATGCCGATAAATGAGCACGAACGTGTTAGTGTAATACGAAGAAGCGGAAAAACGAAAGAGAGAGAGAGAGAGAGAAATATATATATAAAGATAGAAAGATAGAGAGAGAGAGAGAGAGAGAGAGAGAGAGAGAGATCGCGTAGATCGTTTTAAAACGCGAATCACTTCTCTCATCGATTTTAAAACTCCATAGTACTGAAGCTATCTATTCCGTGTTACCGACTAAATCTCTTTTTAAAACGATCATCGCAAAAATCTGTGCAAAAAAAAAAGAGAGAAAAAAAAAGAAAAAAGAGAGAGAGAAAAAAAAAAGAAGAAAAGAATCACATGTCCAATCAATTTGTTTGAAAATTGCTATGATAGTTGTAGTGTGAAACGAGAAAAAAAAAAGGAAAGAAGGAAAGAAAGAAAAAAAAGAAAAGAAAGAAGTCTATTAACAATGAGATACATTCAATATTGGATGCCTTTATAAAACTATTATATTTATAAATACTCATTTTATCCGTAGACAGAGGAAGAATTAAACGATCTAACAATATTAGCGGGCCATCACGTGTATGCATATGTATGAATCAATTAACGAGCAGTAAACGAGCTAATAAACTACTTCCCGATTCTGATAATTGTTTCGCCTTCCGGCACCGAGGCCACGATCGGCAAGTTAAGAATAACGTTGATTAACACTCAAGGATAAAGATGAGAAATAGAGGATACGTCCGTTTGTCTTTAATTAAACGACAAGCTACATAAGCTTAAGAGATAAGCTTAAAAGCTTAACGTTATAACTCGATTCCACAGCGATAGGTAACTCTTATCAATGTGTCATGATATTTTTATCTTAATTCGTTTCAAAATAATTACTTCGTCGTTGTCGTAGTTTTCGTCTTCGACGACGAGATAAATTTTCTTTCTTAACGACGATATATATTATGTATTATATATATTTTATATATATATATATGTATGTATGTATATATGTATGTATGTATGTATATTTCTTTCTTTATAATTATTTTATTAAATATATATTTATTTATTTCATTTCCACGAGAATTTTACGTTTCACTTGGAAAATTTATCACGACGACATCGCGTTTTTATATTTTCTTCGATGTGTCCCATATTACTTCGATGATAAACACGACGACGATTAATTTTTTTTTGAATATTTAGAGATAACCTTTTTCTTTTGTTTTTTTTTTGGAATATTTTTTTCTTTTCCCTCTTTTTTTTTTCTTTTTTTTTCTTTTCTTGATCCCTCTTTTGCCCGTGTGAGAATCATTCGTTTCGCTTGATATATTTACGGCGTTAAATTTCACATCGCTTCGCGTTTTGTATTCTTTCAATGTGTTCCGGTTGTGTATCAAAGCCACGAACAGGAGAAACCGTTTTCCGCATCAGAGAATTACCGTCGGTATTAATCTTCTTGTACTTGGTTCCTTCTATCTCAGCTGCTTTTAGACTACAGGTATTAGATCCGTCGATCTCGATAATTCGTGAGCACACGCATCAACGAAAGCTTCTGTACACGTCTTTAGTTTAAAGGAGAATCGTTGATCTCGAGTTTCCTATAGAAATTCTCTCTCTCTCTCTCTCTCTCTCTCTATTTTTTCTTATATATATTTATATTTTTTATAAAGCTGATATATCGAATCATTTGGTTTCTCTTGTTATCGATCTTCACTGTCATTGATTTCAATTAAATTGTAAATAATATTGTTTTCAACGATTTGAATTTGTTATCTAAAAATATCAGAATTGATAAAATATTATTTATTAAAGGATATTATTAATTATATCACGGATTATTCTAAACACACGTTTGTTTATGTCACAATGAAAAAGAAAAATATATATATAAGCTCGAGGGAAATTAAGCTTTTTTATATTAAAGATATGAGAACGCAAATTTTCTTTTGAAAGTTTATACTTTGTGAAGAAAGTAAGTCTTCTAGAAAAATGATATATTTAAAAAAAAAAAAAATGAAAGAAAGTATTATAATTGGAACGCGAATGCCGCTTTTTCTCAATAAAAATAGCAATACATGTGTGTGCGTGTGTTTGTGATGTATGAAGATCAACCGAGTTTTTTTTTTTTTTTTTAATGGAATCATATATTTTTTATAGCATTGATCGATGCAGCTCGATATTTTCCATAAAAAATTATTAACCCGTGCACGTCGAAAAATTATTAATTTAGAAGATATTTCACAGTTATGTTCTTATTACGAAAAAAAAATAATTCGAGTTCGTGATCTTTCAATTTGGTACATTGCCAACTAACTATTAATGGATCTTCTATTTCTTATTTTATATAAACAAAATAGAATTTACATAATTATAATAAAAATTTGCATGATGCCATTATTTGTTATTTCTTACGTCCTTTATTACGAAAGAAAGTGAAAGAAAAAAAAAAAATTTAATTATTAACAAAATCGATTTTATTATATCGATATTATTGCATTATTTAAATAAATAAAGAATAAATTACCCTTGAAAACGGTGTTTCTTTCAAGTCTCTACGACTTTTCATTCAATAGATATCATCTTCGAAAGATTTCCATTCATAATTTCTATAATACACCTGATCGTAGTAATGATAGTAGTAGTAGTAGTAGTAATAACCAGCTGATCGCGTAAATTCTTAGAATTTATATAGGTTAGTGTGTCACCGAGCCAATGAATGAAATTATATAGGTTAGTGGGTCAACGTAAATATCATCCATTTATATGGGAATATCTCCGAAACTAAAAATCGTACAAACATGAATGAGATATCAATTTAAAGGGAAGAATTTCCTCTATTTTTTCAATGTATTGTTAATAATTAATTAACAATTTGTTATAAACAATTTTTATAAACAAATTCTTACGAACTAAATCCGTTTTATTTCGTCAAAAAAATAATTTAGATAACCACCAATTTCTAAAATTGCATGAATTAATAAATAATTAATAAACAAATGATTTTTTTATCGTTGAATTCGGATTTAGATGACGACGTTAGAAATGTATTCAAAGTAATCATACTTATCGTTCCACTTTGTATACATATTAAATACCTTGTTATATATTTCTCTGGCCTTTTTTTATTTACCATTTATGCAGAATCTAAAATAGAAGATGATCTTGACGTGGCAATTGTCATATTGAAACCACCACCAAAGAATTTTTTTGGTTTCATTGATGGTAGAGCTGGTAATATCGGTTCCGTCAATGACTTCGATTTATTTTCTTTCGCCTTTTGTAATTTCCTTTTTTGTGCGTAATACTTCGTCTTCAATTCGCATATTTCTTTGCTCATACGTTCCATATCGAATTTGTATTCGTTTATTTCAACTTCGTACATATTTAACTCGGAAACGAGACACTGCGTGAAATCAAAAAAAAAAAAAAGAAAAGAAGAAAGGATCGAAAATTAAAATAAAAAAAAAATATTATCTAAATATCTTTGAAATCTAAGATTTCAAATCTATATTACCTTCATCTTATTCCCTCTATCTCTTAATGCCTTTCGCGTTTTATTCAAGGCTATCGTCATCTGTGGTCCTGGTTGTCTAGCCATAATCTCACGAAGATTTATGTACAACTTCTCAGTGTCTTGTACTCTCTTTTCCTTATCTATTATCAATGCCGACATCTTGATAACTCTCTTTTGAAGAAACTGGATCTTGTTCAACATTTCATAAGCTGATGGATCGGAGAACTATATAAAAATGTTCGTGATGTTAATTAAAGGATATCGTGAATTTTCTTTTTTCTTTTTTTTGAATTTCACTTGTCTGGAAAATTCGAACATGGCAATACACGCGTAGCGATACTAAAAACATTTTATACATTTACGTAGTAAAATAGAAAAAATTTGATCAAATCTTCATACACACGCGCAGACATATCATTTATAACGAACTGAACTACTTCAATTTTATTCGTTAAAAAACACAAAATTGAGAGAAATTTTCCAGACGAAAATAATATAATCGAAATAGAAAAACAAATCACTTCGAGTTTTCGCCAACGATGAATATTCAATGGCGTTTGTACTTCTTCCTCGAGAGCCATGACCTTTAATCTTTCCCTAGTAAGATTTCTGTTCAAATGAAAAATCTCATGACGCATGTCAGACGTATTCTCGATGCTTTTCATCAATAAGACCTTCTCGGTTCTAAGCTTGTTCACCTCAAGCTTGAGCAATCTGATGTCTTCAAGACGTTCATTGTATTGTTGTTTACCGCGTTGAAGCGTTCCGTTCAATATCTTCAGCCTGTTATATTGCAAACAGAGCTCGTCGTTTCGTCTAACCAATTGCGTGCCAAGAATATTGCGTTCGTTCATGACATTATCGATATCTTTCTTATGACGAGCTATGTCTCTGTCTGCTTCATGGATAGTCTGTCGTAGACGCTTCTCCTCTTCCTTCATTTGATCGATTTCACTTCTCAAATTCGAGATATCCTTACGTGCAGATTGCAGATCGACTTTTAAGCTTTCCTTCTCTGCTTCGGTTCTACCAAGTACTGAAATATTTCATTGGTCAATAAATGTATCGTAACGGAATTTATATTTTCAATATATACGCTATTTTTTTTTTTTTTTAATTATTATTGAAAATATCTTTGATATCTCTACGTGCGAATAAATAATATCGCGTTATACGTATTCTCTATTTAAAAAAAATGTTTGATAACTTGTATCTAAATAAGTGTGATATCCAATGGTATTTTTCATTATTGAAAATATTTTGCTTTTTATATCTAAATAAACGGACGCATACGTGGGGTATATTTTTGCTTTTCCTTTTTTCTTTCTCTTCGTTTTCTTTTCCTTTCTTTTTCCTATTTCTTTATTTTTTATTTTTTTTTTTATATGTTTTTTTTTTATTATTCCTTTTCTTCTTTACATCGAGAATTTTTGATATTTTGTATCTAAATGAATAACACTATATCGGCTATTTTGAAACACTTTGTAGTATTTCGTGTCTAGATAAACAACACTGGTATTTTTTTATATCGAAAATTCCGATATTATTTGTTGGCCCAGCCAATGGTAACAAAATATTTCGTCTCTCTCTCTCTCTCTCTCTCTCTCTCCCTCTTTCTTTTTTTATTTTATTTTTTTTTCTCTATCTCGCAACCCCACTTAATATTTCTAATATATTCAAATAAATTTATTCGACGAATCGATTAAAATTATTCCTCACCAAATTCTTTCTTTATCAAATCTGCCTCCTTCATAGAAATGTCCTCCTTCAATTGTTCAATCTGTTGATTCGTGATTTGTAGCTTGCTTTTAAGTTCCTGAATATCATCTTGCGCTTCTATCAAGCTTTTATGATAACTATTCTTTTCAGCACGAACGATCTCGAACAAGTTCTGTTGTTGACGATACTTTGACTCGGACTGACGGAGTTGTTTCTTATAATCCATAATTTCCACTTGTTTCAATTTGATCTCGTTGACGTAATCATCGATCTAAATGGAAAATTATTATTTAAATTAAAATCTATTATTTTCTAAAACTCTTAATATCTCGATTACTTCGAACATCTATTCTCGAATTTACGAAGAAGAATAAAAAAAGAAAAGATAAAAGAAAATGTAAAAGAAGGGAAACGAATAAGAAAAGAAAAAAGAAAAAAAAAGAGAGAACAATTTTTTCTCTCTCTCTCTCTCTTTTTCTTTATCTTTCTAAAGGAAGCAAACATCGTTCGATATTCTGTTCAAGTATTATCCTGTCTATAATAATATGAAGGAGGAGGTTGAGAAGGCTCTTGTATTATTCGACTTGATATTTGGATAACGTCCTACCAAAAAGCACGTCGAAGCCCTTTTCATGGGATAGACAACCTTTTTACTCGAGCAAAGAGATCGAAAAGATTTATGAATGATATTGTGCGAGCCGGTCTTTCATTTAATCTCGAATCGGTATATCATCCTTAACGCTTAACTCGATAAAGGAAAGGCGATTTCGAAAAATCGACAGATAAGATTCGAATTTTCCTTCTCTCTCTCTCTCTCGAAAAGAAATCCCACAAATCTCAACATTCCTCTCTAAGTTTTCTTTTCTATTCTTTTTTTTTTCTTTTCTTTTTTTTTCCTTCTTTTTCTTCCCTTTCCTCTTTTTTTCGGTCCATGAATAGAGAGAATCGTTACAAAGTATATTCAAATAAAGTATATATGTACATATAAAACAGCTTCCGAGCTTTCGGCACACCGCCGCGCCCATGCTCACGTTGTATATATGTATATATGGATGTATGTATATGTTTATGTGTGTATATGTATATATATATATATGGCAGTGATGCGTTTTATCGATCTTACCGAACCTTCCATATTCATTCATTCCATGCTTGCTACATATTCAGAAGATTATATGAATTTACATCTTTACCGTGTATATAACGACGTATATATACGAATTCTATTATTCCAAATTTTAAGCATAGAAGCATCTTCCACGAAGCGTTTAATTATGCTATTAAGGCGTCGAGTATATATTACATTGTGAAATTTTAAAAAGAAACAAGAAAAAAGAAAAGTAATGGAAGAGAAAAAAGAAAGGATAAATCCTTGTAATACGATTAAAATTTGTATTGCTCTAGCGAACATTAGATATTAAAAATACATATTTGATTTAACAAAAAGAAAATACATATATATGTATGTATATGTATATGCATGTATGTATCGTCTAACAAATTTCATTGTAATGAAAAATTGATGAATAAATAAAAAAGAAAAAAAGAAAAACGAAATCATTAAAAAGAGATCGTGTTCAACCAGAATTTTAATTTATATATTTAATGTTGACTTTGTCCGAGAGCAACGATTACATGGGATTAACGAGACCATTTCTCATTCGTTGTCCATTTTAACCATTGTTGCAAATTTCAAATTCCACTTTCGTTTCGACCGATTTATTCACCAAATGTTTCCTCGTGTTTTTCCCAGCGTTATTTCAATGAACAATTGTCGTTCAACGTTATTAATTTTTCACTATTCACATAGTCCAGAATATTGTCGAAACGTACAATTGTGTAATAATTAGATCGGAAAGAGAGAGAAAGAGGAAGGGGGAGGGAAAAATGAAAAATGAAGTATTTATTAATGCGACTAGTTCGAACGACGAATATATTTTCTATGAACGCAAAATTAATATTTTAAAAAGTGACGCGTTTAAATTCGATATACGATTAACGAATAATTAACGGACAGAAAACAAAAAAAAAATCACACACATTTAAATTTACACAGATTTACATTTACTTACTTTTTCAACGAGTTCCCGCACTTCAAAATGACATCTATCTTTCTCCATTTCGATCGTTTCGATTTGTTTGTTCAATTCGGTCTCCCTGAATATACTATTATTAAGCTCTCGTTCTAATTTCTTTCGGCTTAGATTGTGTACCAATATTTCGTGATTTAAAGCTTTAACTTCTTCCTTTAGATTCTCATTAGCCTTTGACAAAATATTTTTATCGCGCATTAACGTCTCGTAATATTTCTTATCCTCCAATTGTTGCTTACGAAACATTGTTATTTCGTAATCGGCGTTCTTCACGTTCGTAATTGCCTGTTTTATATCCTGTTCGAGCTTTACTTTTTCGCAATGGAGTTTCAAAAATTTCTTCTCCAATATATCCTTGTCCGACTTATTTTTTGCGTTTTCCTCCTTCGTTCTACAATATCCGAAATCAACGCGAATAACGTCAACGTTTCGTTGTTATTCGAGACAAAAAGAAAAAGAAAAGAAAAGAAAAGAAAGAATTAGAAGATAAAAATATAAAGGATCAAATCGACAATATTATATATTGTAATATGAAATATCTTGTTGACTTTACCTGTTAAGTTCGTACTTCGTCGTTCTAAATATCTTATCCTTCTCGACAATATTCTTTTCTATTGCTTCGATGTGCATGTTCGCATGCTCCAAATTTGTTTGAATGGTTAAATTTTTCGTCGTAAGCTTACTCAATTCCTTTTGCAATTTATCTTCTACTATCTTTTGCTCCTTCACCGTATTCTCCAACTTTTTAATGTTATCGGTAGCAGTTTGCAATGTTTCGTTAATGTTCTAAACGTTTCGAATAGAATTTGGAATTTAATGAAATCGATCGAAATCTTGATTAGTTCGAAAGTTAATTAGCCTGAATGTTCAAGCGTGAATGTTCAAGTCCAAATATTCAAGTCCGATATAGAAAATCAAACCTACATCAAGTTCATCGTTCTTCACAAGAAGTTCATTCTCCAAACGACGAGAATCCTCTTCTGCTCTCTCTTTTCCTCTTTTTTCTCTTGAAACTTCGCTTGTACATATATCCAATGTCTCTTGCATTTCGCTGATCTTCTGATCGGCGGTAATATTCTTCATCTCGAGTTCGTCGACATATTGGGACATATTTTTTAATCGCTCCTTCAACGTCGTCACCTCGCCCATTAATTTTTCTCTTTCTCTCAATAGGCCTTCCTTTTGTTGGCTTACTCCGGATCTATAATTTTTATAAATATCGTCTAATAATAAGAAAAAGTAAACTCAAAGAGGATGATATATATATATATATATATATATATATATATATATATATATATTTGAGATTGATTACAAGATAATTAGATATTCTTGACGTCTTATTTATACACACACACACACTTGTATATATGTGTATGTATATATATAATATATAATGTATAAATATATTTGTGTATATATATATACACATATATATATACATCGTGCATATATATATATATCATATCAAATATATATGTGTGTGTATATATATATATATTCCAGCAGATTTTATTTGTACCCTTTTTCGAAACCAACGCACGTTTCCCCTGGGTTTTACGGTGCACGCGAAACGAATTTAATGAAAAATACTTTCAATAAAATCGCTACACCCCGTTCTCATCGTTACTCATCTTGTATCCCCACTTACAAATGCTATCGAGAACGCTCAACGTTTAACAAGGAATATTAATTACCAATGTGTTTATTCTTCATTAATAATAAATGTAAAAAAATTCGTTTTCTTCAAAAATCTCATCGCGATCTCAAAAGAAAAATGTATTCTCATAAAAAAAATATTATCTAACGATCAACGAGTTAATTTTTAATCGACAAACTTACTCATCCTCGCCAGCAAGTTGTTTGTTCTTCACTTCGATTTCACGAGCTAATTTCGTTATGTTCAATCTTAGATTGTCAATAACTTCTTGCGCGTTTTGTTCACGCGTATGAGCAGCATCCGCTAGTTTCAAAGCCTTATCGATCTCTTGCTTAAGATTTACGATCTCAGAAGAATTAATCTCAATGGTTTTCGTTAGCTCGTTTATTTTCTGTGTGTTCTCGATTATCTCGTTCTAATAAAATCGTATGTATGTTATGTAATATGTAAATCGTACAATGTAAATCGTCCAGAGCAAAATATATATTATTTTATTACGTACGTATATATTCAAATAAACTTACAGTCAACGAATTACACTTCAACGTGAGTTCTTTTTCGTTCTTATGAGATTTATACAAGGACTCGAAAAGTCTTTTGTAATCCGTCTCGAATGCTGCTAAAGCGTTATTCGTCTTCATTTCTTTTATGATCTAGAATAATATATCTATATGATTGATAATAATGAAATATACGTATAATATATATATATATATATATATATATATATATATATATATATAATTCATATTTATACTGTATATAATATTATATAATAATATAATAATATTAGAGTATTAAAATCAATAATATATATATATATATATATATATATATATACAAACATATATATATATATAATATTATCAATAATACTGATATTGTATTTTAAAATATCACATAATATATTATATAATGTCGAGATCAGACGCTCACCCTCGCATAGTCATTTTCCAAGTTACAAAACGTACTACTCGCTGAACTACCCTCGGAAGATGATTGACTACTCTCGCTTTCATCATCCTGAAAGGATCGTAAAAGTTGTCGTAAAAAAGTACTAAGAAAAAAGTTTCCTCGATCATATCATCACCTAGCCGCGCCATTGACGCGGTCGATCGTAGATCGATCCTGATTCGGCATTTCAAAGTTTGCATCTTTCTTATATAGCTGACCAAGCGCGCGAAAATTTAATGAAATTCGAATTTAAGACATTTCTTTGGATATATTGTAACAGATCATCGAGTTAATATTTTTTGTGAACTATTTTTTATTGTTAATTATTTTGTAATTCTTGTTTTTCTTTTTCTTTTTCTTTTTCTTTTTTTTTCTCGTTTTCTTTTCTTTTGCTTTTTCATTCATCAGCACAAAGTGACTAAGACTTAAAAACTTCGTTGAACTGTGCTTACCGCTCCAGTTGCGCGGTTAGGTTAAGTTACACGATATATAAGCTCAATTGTATTAACATCGAATTTCTTTTTCTTCTTCGTACTCTCCTCCTTCTCTTCCTCTTCGTTCTTCGTATCGAATTCTTTCGTCATTGTTATCAGAGAAACGTACAAAAGTTATAAATGAAAATATTAAATTGTACGACGATATTGGAGAAACGTGTATTAAAAAAAAAAGAGAGAAAAAAACAAGTGACTAATGATCCGATCGCTTCGATATATCGATAATGTATCGAAGATAACTATCGAAATTATCTGT
This sequence comes from Vespula vulgaris, assembly GCF_905475345.1. Lineage (NCBI taxonomy): Eukaryota > Metazoa > Arthropoda > Insecta > Hymenoptera > Vespidae > Vespula > Vespula vulgaris. The sequence continues at coordinate 2,705,720 of NC_066590.1, forward strand.
TTTTAAATTATCAAAGTTTATACTTACTCCTAAAGCGGCGTTCATTTCCATGTCCATCATGGTGATCTCTTTGTTTTTTTATTTTTTAAATTACCTGCAATTAAATTACGTATAATACATTATAAAAAGTAATTTTTTACATTTTAGAAATCATATAAACGGCTTACCTTTTTAATAAAAATAAAAATCCTAATTGTTAGGATATATGTAAAATTTAATTCTACGTTTTATCTTTATTAAATTTTTTTCAAAGGATGCACGGAACGACGTTGCATATGGCACACAGTGTATATGGAGAAACGTTCGTAAAATGGATATATGCATCGTAATCTCGTTTTGTTGATTTTATGGTTTTGTTGTTTCTATGGTTACCGTGGACGATATCGTTAAATTCGTGCGTCGATGATTTCCGTCTATTGGAACCAGAAACGAATCAATATTCCTGAAATTTTTTAATTGTTGTATAAAACAATTCTTACTCGTTATAGGTATGCTCTCTCAACGGTCGATAACTTACCGACTGATCGAAACTTTGAATATCATCCGATGATAAAACATTCATATTCGTTTTCAAAGTATTCATCACTGTATTTTTTGATCGTTTTTCTCTCTTTCATTGCTGATCCATCCTGAAAAAAGAAATTTATTTTAGTACAAAAATTAAATTCATGTCTCGTATAAATCGGATAAATCTCGTTGTTCCTCGTAAATCTTTAAATTCGATTGAGAAATTAGATATTTCTCAATCGAATCTCATTCAGTAATATCCAACTTGAGATTGATTGACAGAAACGGTCTCGATTTGAAATTATTTTAAATGAAGAAAATTTTACTAGACCAATCGTATCTTCGGAACAGTACGTACCAATTGAAAACTACGCAGAATTATTCGAAAGAGATCAATCGTAATAGTTAATAATTAACGTGAAAAATTATGTCGAAAAGAATTCATTGCTTTGAAGAAATATCTAATGTTGATGAATTACAAGAATATGTATATTTTCATGTAATTTTTTTTATCCGTTACTGATGCGTATATTCGACTATAAAGTTGGTAACATTTTTAGCGCATTTCGCAGCTGTAACCGCCATTATAAAATGATAGCACGAGTACAGAAATGCGTATGAGACATTACTGATTTCGATATGTATTTCTAAATTACATTGTTACATTAACGAACCGGTAGATAATTTTTTTTTTCCACGCTCGTCGTACATGCCCAATTATTTTCTGGATATCTATGTAAGTAAATTAAAGGAATTCGGCGCATGCATAACCTTACGCCGAGTCTCGAGTTTATATATAAATATAAATGTTGATCGAATATTCCCTCAATAATTTGCAAGAAGTATGAAGGAACTGGAAGAAGTCAATTGCGAGGTGAATTAATTTTTCTTATTATCATTGAATATAAGAAAATTATAGTGAACTATCTACATGATATAATTATTCTTACGGGTATTGTTTCTAACGATCAATTTTAGATTGTGAAAGTCAGTGATCTTCGACAATTAATAACAGATAGATTGAAAAATTCAGAAGATGACTATGGATCATCCGTACGCGTACAAGATTATGATACGTCTAACGATTCTCTGGGAGGATTCTTACATGGAACAACATACGCATGGATGAGTCATGGTTGCCACTTAATAGTTTTTAATGTTAGATTTGGAGAAAACATTAATTGTTGCTGGACCTTTACCGAAAGAATAACGTGCGTATCTGAATTTCCTACACAACCAGGACATTTACCGTTGCTTTTGGTTGGCTTAGACAATGGCGCAAGCAGGATAAAAGATTCTATGGGATTGTTATGCATATTCGATTGCAATACTTCCCGTGTTTTGAGAGCTATACGAGTAAGTCCAATGTATTTAACGTATCGTAACGAATTATAAAACTTTTTTATAAACAAACGAAATCTTCGTCGTTTAGACACCAGCAGGAATTGAACGAATTTGTATTGTATCGGGTGGTGCAGATTGGGAAGAAATTAACGATAAGAGAGTGGATAGTATTTTTTGTGATATGGATGGCATAGCCTGTGTAGTTTTACGCAATCTTCAACACGTAATGATAGATTTACAAAGATCTTCCTGGGACGACCCAAATTCTATCGCTTACATGGATGAAAGTTCACCGGCCGAATTAGATTTTTCGGTTAGAAAAAATTCTGGTAGCAATAAGAATCACTTCTTTAAAGAAAGGCATACCGCATATAATTTATTAAATAACAGTACGTATTAATAATTTTTGTTCGATATTTACAAACAGGATATGGAATATCATGTACATTTTGGAATGACGACATTAAATATTTACAGGTATTGAGAAATATATTGATTTTAACAGAATAGAATTTGAATCGTCTCCTTTGATGCCAGGAAACCTGACATCTATGATTATCTGTTCCACAAAGATTGGATGTTTAATATCCGGATGTTTGGGAAGAGTAATAATCTGGCAAAATAATGGCTCCATAGGATGGATAAGTCGACCGCTCGAAGAGAACATGAGTATAACACATTTGTCGTTGTTGGAGCCTACGGACGATCCTCGACCATTTTGTTACTTGTGGGTTGTATATCAAGACGAATCCTCGAAAATACCGCCAATTCTTCGAATGTACGCTCTTCTTTTCGAACGGAAATATTACGAAAAAGGTACAAACTTGTATTTCAACTTGGAAGCAGAGCCTTGTCTTAGGTTTGAATTTGAATTAGAGAAAGAAGACAAAGTCGTTAGTTTATCGCCTATAGAAAGAGAAGTTAATCCGGATCAAACGGAGGCAAATATCAAACGTGGCGAAGACAATTTATTGCTTATCGCGTCAAACGAAAGAATACTGTTATTCGATCTTAATCAGTGGTACAAAGAACAAATGCCTCAGACCATTTATGATTGTAAAAATCCAAACAGTATTTTGGCGACATATTCTACAAGATTCGAGGCCCAAGCTGCAGGAGATAAGCTTCTTAGTACTAGCTACATTCCTTCCACGTTGAAAGAGTTTCCGATCAATAATCCATGTCCAGCAGAGGAATTATTTTATCCGAATTCGTTGTCATTTGAATGGGCAGAATTGAGCACGGTGAGATTAATCTCTTGGTTGACTCGCGGTATTCAGGCAGAACTTTTACGTAAAATGGCGATAACAGGACCGATCATATTGTTGCAACCAAAGGAAATATTTCACAAGTGTCTTTCTGTCGGATTGGTACCATTCAATGCTGAACTTTCCTTTAGCAACGACGAGAATACACAAAGAGAAACATTACTTTCTCTGTGCTTAGAACAACGTTGGACATCGTTTTTGATCAAATGTGCAAGAGAATGGTCCGACGGTAGTGCCACGTTTCTTTATCCGTCATTTCTAAAGTGGGGCGTTCAACGTGCCTCCTCTATAAAAATGATAGCCGATCGTCTTTGCGTTCCTTTGTTCGATCAGTCGGACAGTAGCATCGGCGAAGCAGAGATCAAAACGTTACGATTCTGTTCCCAACAGTTAGAATGTTTATCGAACGTCGTTGGAAAATTGATACTTGAAACGGATGACATGATAAAGCAACGAAAAGCATTGAAACGCGTATCCATTTATCTTCAAGTATTACTTTGGTTTTACGATGTCGGTTTACTACCAGAAATACAAGAGTTAGACGAAGAAAGACAATTACCACTTTCGTTATCATTTCGAATTCCTTATCCTTACGAAAAGTTGATGTCGGTCTATAGTCAAAAGAGAGATGCGATAAAAAGTAATAAAAGTTATTTACAGGAGGACGAAGGATTGTTTATCGACGTGTTGATAAATAAGGAATGTCCTGTTTTAAAGTCGCAATGGGAAAGAGAGGGTGGAGATGTGAATATCAGTGGTTATTATCCTCCCCCGTCGTTGCAATCGTTACTAAGAAGTTATCTAACCGATTGCTATCAATCGGAAATAAATGAAACCGAATGTAAACATCAAATTACGATATATCTCTTAATGGATTTGGCTATGCTTTTGCATGGATCTTATCCCGGAGTAGACCAATTGATAAAGTATCCTTCTGCTTTTAAAATGAGTCCAAGTTTGATCAAACTCACCCAAGCATTTTGGTTACTCGATCATGAAGATTATAAAGGATTTTTGGATATGATGACTGGACAGTTGGTTTCCGACTCTGACGTTAAAACTTGGCACCACAAGCTTGTACTGAGAACTCTAGTAAGGAATAATCAACAAAAATTAGCTCTGATATATCTGAGAATCAGAAAACCACCGATATCGTCTACCGACGATCAAAGTGCTATAGTAAATCTATCCGTGCAACACGGTCTAGTTCAATCAGCCTTTCATTGTAGACCACCATCGCACTACGCACAACTATTGACCTGCTTTTTCGAAGCCTGCAAATCGTACAATAAACTTGGCGATATTTTACATCTCGCATTGGAACCAGAGGAAGAAGAAATTTTTGTCAAATTTTTACAAGAGGATAATAGATCCGAGGACATGAAAACGCTTTATTACTTGCAACGTTGTCGTTACGCGGAACTCAATAATAAAAATCTTTTAAGTCAATTTAAAAATAATGTACCAAAAAATATGCTTCATACTTCTGCTGCTATGCTTACGGCATACGACGCAACCTTGCCTGCGATAACAAAGCAATTTTCTAGCGGTATGACTAAAACGACTTTGGAAACGGATGTGGAATCTAAATATCCGAGACCTATGTCTCATTACAAGTGTGTTAATAAACAGCAAAGCATTTATGAAACGGTCATTAAAAAGGCCAAAGAAACTTCCTTTCAAAGTGGAAAATGCCGAATACCATTTATCACAGCTCCGTGCGCATCGTTGAAAGCCAACGAGAGTAATATAAATATAAGCTGCGTTTTATTTCCAACATTAGCGTATAAAAATCGTAAGAAACGTACTTTGGACGAGATATATGAGAACGAGGACAATGAAACTTTAGAAGAAACGAAACGTAGAAAATTATCGATTAACTCGAACGCGAAAGATACTTCTTCGTGCCATAACGATTTAAATCTTACTTTTGATACGCCATTGGTCAAACGAAAAAGTAATGTTTCTAATAACAAAAGTACTTGTATGGAGACACCACATTCGATCTTAAAAATACGCCAATTAATTCAGAATTCGGCGTCTCCGAACATTTCGATCGCTACGCATATGATTGATACAGATACGCCTGAAGCATCTTTGGATAAACATAAGAAAATTAATAGACAAATACGATTCAGTATAAATAATCCTAAACAGAATATCAATTGTGATACCGTAAACGAAGAAGAAACGGAGGAGTACGTTCCTAAAGAAATATCAATAGCGAAATCTACGTCGGAAGATGATACTGACGTATTCCTAAGTCCAAATACCAGTATTAAGTCTAATAACGAAACTACTAAAATTTTATCAGATGATAGCCTTAGCGACAAAAGCACTTGCTATCCTCGTCCAAGACCGAGTCTTAGAAGAAGTTATTTACCTGGAAGGAACACTACAAATTCGTCCATTACAAATTTGTCCTCTACTTCTTCGAAGTTATTGAACGCTTCGAAAGATACTTATGCCGTAGAGACAAACAAATTATCGCCATCCTCGTCTAGATTACATAATTCATTATCTGCCACTATGTATTCCACTATGATTCTTTCTCCCAGTAGCAGTTTTGAAAAAAGTACGTCGTTCAAGAAAAGCGAAGAAACCGATTTATTAGATCAATCAACTTCGTCTGCTATATCATGTAATTATAAAAATACCGTTTCGTCGACTCCACTGGTAAAAAGTAAAGTCGTTAAACTCTTAGATGATAATAACGAAGAATCAAAGACGTTTGTACGTGGAAAAGAGAAGCCTACCGCGTCGTTCAAAAGAAACGAACGAACAAAAATATCCAACGATAACGATACTACAACAGAAAAGGATAACGATTTGAAAGAATTTAACGAGGACAAATGTAACGAAGATAACCAACATGAATTTAGAAGTTTATTTAATTCTTTTGAGGAGGAACTTGATACTGCTGATTCAAAAGTTACGAAAGAGTGTATTGGAAATAACAATAAATCTAGAAATGGCCTTCAAAGGTCATCAAGAGTGATAAATGATTTTGATATCACCGATGACGAGTCATCGAACGATTGTAACAAAATAACATTGATATATGAATCATCAAGGTCAGACGATGATAAAAAAGTTGATGTAGATTTGGAAACAGATCGTCGTACTAATACCATATCTCAACCTATACAGCATTTCTCAGATGTTTCGAACATCACCGAAGATGGATCCAATAATAGTAACGATGTCAAAGTATATAACGATAGAAAGGTAACTAGTGACAACGTTACTGTAAGAATCGATAAGAGAAATTCGAAACAAGTAAGACAAATCAATGAACTAAAAAACGTCGAAGATTCTAGCAATGATTCGATTACAAATGAATTATCATCGCAACAAACAATAACATCTCGAGATGTATCCGAGGATAAAGTACAGGTTACCACTTGTACGATTAAGTTGAATCGAGTTTCTATGGAATGCAAAGATACTTTTACGTATGAAGAAAATATTTCTTCAAGGGTTACGAGCGAGAGGACAACCAGATCCAAAAGAATCAATTCTTCCAAATTGAAGAAACAAACTGTCCCTGTAAAAGATACAAGCGAAGACACAAGTCAGGAACTTTTCGATGATTCAGAGGATGCAACGACCACGTCCGTGATTCGGAAAACTCGAAGTTCGTCTCTCGCTAAAGATATTTTCTCGACTACTACGGATAACAAAGAATCTGAAAATGTAAAGGATAAAGAATTGACTAGGAGAGTTACACGTCGAGCAGCTTCCGTTCAGAAAGAAATAACGTATGTTCCAACACCTATATTAAAGAGAACAAGATCGGCATCGATTTCTAATTCAGCTGATGATACAAGTGAAAATTCAAATCGTAATAAAGCAAAATTAACAGGAAGAAAAGTATCTAAGGTAACAAAGGATGAAGAAGAGGAAGAGGTGAGAGAGAAAAAACCGGTAAGAGGTAGATTAACCAGAAGTTCGTCCACGTCGTTGATAGCACAATTTGATAAAAAAGAAGAAGAAGAAGAAATAACGGATGTTGTTCAACCAACGCGAAGACGTGGTAACTCGGTGCCTAAAGAATCGACATTAAAAATTATTCAAAAGGGAAAATCTAGTAATGTGATATCTGATATTCCAGAAGTATCGTCAACTCCTCTATCTAAAAAGAGAAGAAATTCAATATCGTCTAAAATTATCGAAGAGATTACAGATAGTCCGGCAGCAAACACACGTAGTCGACGTTCATCGATTCAATCTATACCAGAAGAATTGGAAATTAGTTTAAATTCGTTGCATGAGTTTAGTGAAACGAAGGAACCAGTGACGAATATTAGAACAAGAAGAGCTACGAGCGTTGATTCTTCGTCGTTAGATGTAAAAAAGAGAACTCGTGGTATACGTAAAAGAAATATCATGGAAGATGCCATTATAGAGGAATCAACAGAAACAGAAAGTCAAATGAATTTAAGAGTTACGAAAAATACTAGGGTACAATCTTCGAAAAGAAAAAGAACATCATCCTACAGTGAAAATAAAACATAAAAATAATAAAAACAGGAAAATTTAAAAAAAATAAAAATAATTGGGAAACAAAAATGAATTGTTGATAATAAGAAAAAGAACAGTTTTTATTCTCACAAATAAATAAAACGCTGGATCCAACAGTAATATAATTCCATTGATCTTTTAACTGCAATCCCATTCATTGTTCTGTTTAAAATCTCTATCTATATATATATATATATATACACATACAATACATACATACATATATATATATAGTATAATTCACATGTAATGTGACTTTGTATATTTATCATAATCCTAAAAAAAAATATGCTTCCAGTTATCAAATCTCCTTCACACCAATTTGTATAATTACTGTGTACAATAATTCTCTCTACATATGTGTACATATTTCTCTGATCTCGATCTTTTAGAAAAAATAAATATTATTCTAACTTGTGAATGTAAATGTTAATCTGCTGGACAGGATCAGTACTATTGTTCTTGTATAAAACTTTTCTTATAGCAAATTGCTTCGAATATATCATTTGACTGAAGCATACATTTTGTTGTTTATTCTGCTGTAAAAAGAAAAAAAAAAGCGATTGAAATCGTAACTTGATCGATGATTAGAGATAGTAAATACGTAGTTAAAGAAAATGAAACCCAAAAAATTAAACAACAATAAAATTGATACGATGTTTCTTTTCGGAAATTTTGTTGAGACTGCTGAGTTTTCAGTTCCTGATACTGAATGAATGTATGTAACTGGGCATTTAGCGCTCCTACAACTATATACAAAATAAGAAACTTTAATTTATTAATAATTTTTATTTAATAGTCACTTTTTTTTTATCTGATGAACATCTATGTTTCATCCAATGGAATATTTGTTTTCCCAGATTGTGAGAATAAAAACTGTTCTTTTATATACATATATGTGTATATTATTTATACGTATATATATATGTGTGTGTGTATATATATATATATATATATATATATATATATATATATATATACATATATACACACATATTGAAGCAATGAGTAATATTGATAGCACGTTATTTAATGATTTTAAACAGAATAATGAATGGAATTGTATATAAAAAATCATTGAAATTATATATTACTTTAAGAAATACAAATGGTAAATACTGTGTTATTATAGAGAGGGACCATTTGGAAAAAATACATTTTGTTATTTTCAAGTACGACAATGTTCTATTAATTTAAGTTTAGAGCAAATTAGTTTGCATTATTAGTATCGTCGGAATGATTACTATGAGCTATTTATTAGCATATTTCTCAGATTTCTTTTTATTTTTTTTTTTTTAATTTTTTCCTTTTTTTTAACAATATATCTGTAAAAAAAAAATGAACTGTCCTTTTATAAAGTATCTGTAAAGATGTAAAACAAGATAATATTAGGATTAAGTACTACATTAAGATACCTCTATAGCAGATAGTTAATTAATTTGAATTTTGTTAAGTTAATATAATCACACACAAACATTACGATGGATTTGCATATATATATGTATATGTATATGTATATGTGTATGTATGTGTATGTATATATATATATATATATATATATATATATATCACCGATTATAAAATTCTTTTATATAATGTTTTGTGAATATAGCTAAAATTTGCTATATCTTTTTTTTTCTTTTTTTTTTTTAATGATAATATCTATATACTACATATTTAGTTTTATAATATAGATTTATTAAGCCATACGAGACGCTTCTCTTCAACTTCATACAGTTTTCACAAACTCTTGTAAAATAACGTTTACATGTAAATAATTTATTAATATACTCGTGTGTATAGGTGTATTAACATAATAAAAATAAAAAAAAAATATATAATAATACATGGTATTACAGAAAAAAAATTTTCCAATCACCGTCAATAATACAAATGTTAAAGAAAAAACTTACGTCCTATATATTTTAATTGTAATTTAATATAATATAAAGATAGAGAAAAAATCTTTTTAGGCCCTAAGAAAGATCTATAATAAAATTTTTTTAAAGAATGATTATATTAATATTGATGTTTACAAATATGTATGATATTCAAAATCCCCTCTAAAAAGTTTGTATACATTGTACATTATATTTTGTACCTATATGTCTTTATTGGTAAACCTTATATGCAAGGTTTAAAATACCTCATTTGAGCATCATACTATTTTAGTAAATCTAGATCATTATTATCATCTGGTTGAAAGCCAACATTAATGGTGTCATCTTTGGCAGTGTCATTATCATTTACTACGTGTCTTGATAAATGAAAAAAAAAAAAAAGAAAGAAAAAAGAAAACAAAAATATTATTTCCACGATTACTAAAGCGCGAAATTTATAGCGAATCAATACAAAGATCATTTGAATAGAGAGCTTGAAACACTGCATTTACTTAAACATTTCACGAAAATGTTATTTTTATTTTTTTTTTTTTTTTATATAATCAAAACACTCACTTTGAAATTTTCATCTTTCCTTCATCTAAAGATGAACTGATATATAAAATACTAATTTTTATTAAATGTGCTCCGATTATCAATCTAATCTTTTTAATGACTTATTAATAAATAAGCTTCATATAATATTAGTAATAATTACCTACGTCTAATCTCGTCCTTAAATTTCCTACAAATTCAGAAATATCGAGAATAATTAATTTTTAAACTAATCACTTTAGAATGAGATAATATTTTCTTACGATTATTAAAGATTTATTTATAATAGAAAAGGCAGATAAGTAGTTAGAAAATGGTACGATTTCTTGTAAATTTTAACTCTCTTGCATTATTCCTTTGAATTTTCTCCATGGATACTAGATGAAAAATTGATTAGCTTTATAAATCGTACCTTTCCAAAAGGCACGTACGGTTTCATATTTGATGAAACACATGAAAATGTGTACTATTGTTAGCGCAATAATAGCATCTAAATTTTTGTAACAATACAATTTGCAAAGACGATTCTTAAATCTAGCAAAAAGTAGTGATCCTGATATCTCACTGCAATTATAGAATAATTTCTTTTACCTCTTTATAAATGTATATATATATATATATATTACCTACTTTCAATGGAATGGAGGCAACTACAGATCATGTGCAATATCGCGAGAAAAACTTGTATAAAAATTCGTCAATCACGTAGTTAGTTATATCATCACGCGATAAATTTACCAAGAAATAGAGAAAGTATTATTTTTACGAGATACTTTTATACTTCTGATAAATGTTTAATACCAAAAAAGACGAGTATATACTTATTGTTAATTAAATACGATAGGCACGTTGTTTTTGTTTCATTGATGCTTACATCCATCTTTAACTCGCCTTTTATGCTTTTCTTCGTGTACTTGCGAAGGAGATTGATTCTGATTTCTTCGTTGTCCTTGTATCGGCATGTAACACGGTGCATCATCTACCATTAATTCTTGCGGTGGTGTAGGTAATGCAAACGTCGGACTAACTGTATTACTCGAACTGCTGGACGTATTTCGATGCTCATTTATATTATAAGTTGGATCGATGATAGCAGCTACATTGGGTACTTCTTGTATTTCTTCAACATGATTATCAAGCGTTTGTATCTCTTCGGGATCTGGATATTGCTGGATATAATTGGTATCGTGTCTCGTTCGACTTTTACTCGACGAATTTCTTAAGTCGATCTTATCCGGTCGTTGAGGTCTATCTATTAAAGTATGTTGTTCCAGCTGTTGCATCTGTTGCTTTTCCAATTTCTTTTGTCTAGCTCTTTCTCTCGCTTTCCGTGCCTTAGCACGTTCCTTTTCTTGAAGCATACGTGCTAATTCGGCATCCTGAGCTTCCATTGCAATCTTTTGATCTAATAATAATTGTTCGTTAACTGGAGAATCATGATCGTCCATAGCATTTTCTTCCTCCTGCTGCAACTTTCTTGCTAATTCCTATTGTAAGAAAATTTAACAATGATTTAACTTACGTTTTAACATCAGATAAATGTAACAATTCTAAGAATTTAATCAAATTTAATCAAATATACTTCATCCTTTTCTTCTTGTATGCGTCTTTCGATTTCTAATCTCATCGATAAAGTTTCATCGTCGAGCTTTAACTGCGATCTCATTCGTTCCTGTAATTCTCTTTCTCTTTGATACTTTTCCCTTTCTCTTTGATGCTCTTCCCTTTCTCTTTGATGCTCTTCCCTTTCTCTTTGATGTTCCTCTCTTTCCAATGACAATGCAATTTGTCTCGCTACGACAGCATCTCTTTCTTCCCTTAAAAGTAAGATACCCACTTGTACAATTTCCACAACATCACATTCTAATATACAACATATGTTATTACAACGAATTTACTAACTGCTGTTGTATGTAATTTTGATATCTTATTGCCTCTAACTCTTGTTCTACCCTGGCTCTTGGAAGGTCTTCTCGTACCTGAGCATTACGCACCTTATTACCCGAATAATGTTCCTTGACTGTAGAGAAAAAAAAAAGAAGAAATTGAACAATTCGTTACATACAAAGAAGCTACTCTTTCGTGTAGTTTGTTAAAGAAATAAAAATAAGGATAGCAGATACTTGCTTTCTTCATCTTGCAATCTATATGCCAATGCTCCATCCTCGTGCACCAACCATTCCCGACATACTGCGACATTACTAGATTAATATGTGTTAACAATGACGGTTAAACGAATAATGTCAATCGCGAACGATCGACTTTCGAAAGACAGTTGTTTCACATTTGTCATACCTTCATTCACTCGACCTGCTTTTGGTAAGGTATCCGAGCTCAATACAGATTTTGCCATTTTTTATCGTTCGATCTTACAGTAATATCTAATAGTAAATACGTATCTTCGAAATCTCTTATTTACAACCACCTTTCTGAGATCTTACGTTCTTTTCTCTCCATCTTGAATAGAGTCGAATAGGTCCAAGGTATTTTATGCGCGCGCGCACGTGAGTGTGTACACTGTCAGTAGTATTATATGTTGTATATGTATGCAATACACCTATCGGTGAGACTGCACGTACGGATCGGTAGTAAGGCGTCGACATACTTTGTATGACCACGTCAACGAGATGGATAGTAGAATGCAGTAGAATGAAGCGTACTAGCAGTAGTAGTAAAAATACGTTTTTCAATAGTATCGTATACTATCAGCAGGTATACGTATATACACAAGAATTCGTATGAATGAATAGCGGAACACGCGCACTATCGAAGAAAGTCACTACACAACGGAAAGGGCACGGCGCAAAATGTGAAATAAAAGAGAAAAAAAATTATGAGTACATAGAGTACGTTTTTCTGTTTGGGTGGGCCATGAATAATATGTATGTGTATGCTTGATATTTTATTAGTCATACATATGTGTGTATACATGCATGTATGATATATGCATATAATAATATATGATAATTTATTTATATATTTGCAGTAAATAGAAAACAAATAATTTAAGAACGTCGAAGAAAAAAAATTATTAAATTTGATATTCCCTTTAATTTATCAATTGACAACAATCATAATAATGATATAATTGTATATACCTTGTTACCTTCTTCTCTTGCCAGTAATGCGATGTTCTGTTACAATATTTTCCTTTATTTATACATTTTTTTATCTTAATAAATTAAATATATCCAGATGGATCGTCTATCTTTTGCAAAACAACCGACTCTATTCTCTGCAAAATAACGATGAAATATTTAATATCTCATATGATATAACAATGAGAGAATTTAAAATATATATAGAAACGTAGAAGTTATTAAGTTGCACCGATCGATCTTCAATGGGTGGACCACATTTTGTCATTTTTGCTTGAATTACAAGAGGGTCCAATCTTTTTGCTTTTGCTAAGTTATTTATGAATTTCTTATAGTCTTCTATATTAAGTGCTTCTCGACTACATACATATATATATATATAATCATATTTTTTTATTATGTATTAGGTGATCTGTAATATAATTTGGAATTATTAAAAAAGAAAAACTTACTGCAGATTATTAAAATGTATTTCAGTATCAGCTTGAGTGAGTTTATCAGTAAATATGTTTGCCTGCCTCATCCATTTATTACTCTGTGATAGAGAGATATATCTACCGTCGGATTTGGTATTACTATATTTTGCATAAGCAGTGAACTGTGATTCAAATGTATCCATGTATTGAATTATTTATTAAATATTAAATAGAGATTAAATAGAAAAATTTTTATATATAATAATCATGAAAAATAAGGTCCAATTGTTTTTTAACCAAAGTGCCAAACAAATGTGTAACATATATGGCCGATAGTTGTATGTTTTAGAAACATATTTCAGAGTATATATAACATCAAAATTAAGACAAGTTTTATATATAATTATAACTTGAAACATATATCTATTTAACACTGCACATTCATTCCTGTATTGCTAAAACAAGAAGTATATTTGCTACATCCCAAATGTCAGTATAAGTTGTATCTACTAAGTCTGCTAATTTAGTTGCTATTCCCTTTGCTATATTATTATCAAAATATAAAAAGAACGTTGCACATAAAATGATACATCCTCCAAGAAATAAAGAATTTGTTTTCAAAGCCATAAGATTTCTTTTATCAACTTCGGATTTGCTAATACGACCTTGTGCTAGACATTGCACGTGCGAATACAATTGTTCGTGCTGAAAGTAAAAATGAAATTATTTCATGCGTTACAAAAAAAGAAATTTCTTTATGATTATATTTATCAGCCAAACCTGTAAATATGCTAAATCCAGTAAATTTATAGAAGTTTCATATATATTTGATGTATGTCTAAGACCTGTTGCAGCTAGAAGAACTTCGATACATTGTAACGGAGTACAGAAAGGCATTTTAAATCCTAATGTTTTGAATACTTTAAATTCAGAAGTAATAATCGTATTCTTTGTATATTCCTTTTTTCTATCGATCCAACGTAAGATACATATTAACTGCGAAATATAAAAAAAATAACGTCCTTCAGTAGAAAATATACGAATAGATAAAGCATTAACTTTTGGATTATTTTAATACCTGTGATATACTTAAACTTTTAGAATGTAAATCAACTTTACTTGCTAACTGAAGACAAGATATGAGATATAACTTGGATCTGTTAGAAATAGTTTTACATATCTTGGACCATGAAGCTTCAGTTGCTCCACTTTTACTTTCTGTTTTATATACTTCCCAAAAATAATTGCACATAAATTTATCGTATAAATGAATTGTTAAATATTTAGTATCTGTTCCTAGTTCTAGGTGATGTGTTATTTTGAAAATTGCACTTATAACAGATGCTGGAATTCCTTATGGTAATAATAATAATAATAATAATAATAATTTTTGCGTTTTTACAAATTTTACGATTATTGAACTTTTTTGATGTTTGCTGTATTTATAATTAATTTACCTACGAATGGCATATAAAATTCATCATCGGCTCTAACCATATTTTCTTGTTCTTTTATACCTTCATGAAGTTGTTCTAACCAATCGTCTATTAAAGGATCTGAAGGTAAAAAAATTTGACGAATACAATACGATGTTATAGTTCGTTAATTTTGTCGTCAAATTTTTAAATTATTCGCTTGACATATATAGCATATATTTTTCTTTCCTTTCTTTTTTTTTTTTTAAATATATATCACATAAAAACGTACTAGTCAAAAGTTCTTACATGCAAAGTGTGTGAAACGATAGTTTTACATTAAGCAGAGAAAGAGATCAAAATAATATTTACCTATATAAGCGCTATCAAAATCCATTATTTAATAATGTTAAAAAAATTTCTCGACTGCGATTAAGTTTATTACAATATTTTAATCCGTATGGGCGAACTATTTCAAACTGAATATACTTTAATGAACTTCACTAATTATTAGATGTGAGTATACCTTTCGTTTGATAATTATTTGTTTGTAAATATGTACAATGATCTAACAAAAAATCTAGACTGTATTATTAATTATTTGCGACTATTAATTATCGAATAATAGAATTCTTATGTCTTTGCATATATAAATTATCCTTTTTTAATATCGTCGCGTTAAGAGAATAAAAAGCTTTTTGTTAGTTAAACGTTTTAAATACGCCGCCTTTAAAACCATCGTAACGGAACGTTCATTTGATTGGTTGCCTAAATCTACTTTAATAAAAAAGACACAAATTCGTATGAGAAGTTTCTCAATTATTTTTTGTTAATTAATTGGATTGAACGAACAAATTTATACCATTCTTTAATGATCTCAATATTTGTGCGTAATACAATTTTTTGAAGATCGAAATACGCTATTTTATGTGACAGCGACCAATCAGAACAAAGTTATACAAGTGAAATATTTAATTGAACAAAACTCATGGTTATTACTTTTTGGAGTATATTTTCATTGATATATCGTTGTTTTAATGATCGTAATTATATAAAGAACAAAAAAAAATTATTTTACATTTAATTAATAACGAATTAGAAAACTTTATTGTAAGCGATCAAAGTTTATTAGTTTTACTGCGCAAACGCCAAAATCTAATCGTGATTTGCTTGTGAAATATCACATAAGTACCAGAATATATTTATGGTGTGAATGATGAAAAAACGTGCAGTATAATAATCATAAGGAAAATTTCGTATATTTTTATTTTGTGATAATATCTTTCAATCTATTTCATAATATATTAAAGTCTTCAAAGTTTCAATGATATCAAAATTAATTTCAACGTTAGCCGGTGTTTTAATATAATATCACGATTTATTTAAAAAACATAAATATTTTCGATCAGTATTTAATTGTCGGTACGATATTGAATAATTTTCTTTTCTTTATTAAAAAGAGATCAATCGTATTATGTACTTACATTTGTAAACTTATATATGTACGTTAAAAAGAGTAAATATAATCTTCAGGGATATATCGATAATTTTTTATATTCCAAACGAAATGTCCACATTAATATTGCGAACTGTTAGTTGTTTAAGTAGATCACCAAAGCATATTTTAAGTAAGGTATGTTATATCTAATTATTGTTAATACGTTCTATCATTTCATCGATGTAATATACATTTTTTAGGTTAGGCAAATCAGTACATCAACTGTTCGTCGAGAAACCGTACCGTCCAACGTTGACAAAAGAATTAAAAAGAAATCTCCGATAACATGGAAATCTTTGACAGTTACGGCAGTTCTTGGAAGTGGTCTTTTATTATATTTATATTATTTGAAAAGAGAAAAAGAAAAGATAGAGTTACGTGAAAGAAGACGACAGTTAGGAAAAGCTTCCATAGGTGGAAAGTTTGAGCTACTTGATAGCGAAGGGAGAACTGTTAAATCAGATGATTTCTTAGGGCAATGGGTTTTAATTTATTTTGGTTTTACTCATTGTCCAGATATTTGCCCTGATGAACTTGAAAAATTAGCACTTGTTGTAGATCAGTTAGGTAAATAGTATGGACGTTTAAGATTCTATTAATAGATTTACATCGTCTTGTTCGTTTTAATTTTTCTATTACAGAGGAAGAACATAAGTTAAAAGTTCAACCACTTTTTATATCCGTTGATCCTGAAAGAGATACTCCTGCCATAGTAGGAAAATATATAAAAGAATTTTCACCTAAATTTATTGGTCTTTCTGGTTCTCCTGAAGCAATTGGAAAAGTTTGTAAAGCTTATAGGGTATATTATAGTAATGGGCCTAAGGATGTGGACAATGATTACATTGTTAGTAAATTATTTTTTCAAACTATATTACGTGTTATATAAAGATCATTTCATAACATCTTCTATTTTTAGGTTGATCACACAATCATAATATACTTAATAGATCCAGAAGGTTTATTTGTCGATTACTATGGACAGACTCATCAAGTCGAACAGATAGTTAATAGTGTAATAATCAATAAGTCAAAATATGATCAATATGTAAAGAGTGCAAAATGATTCTTTGCTATTGTAAATGATTATTGTACGTGTAACTGATTGTGTAATATAATTACTTACGTTGCTATTGAGGTATTAATATATTAATTAATAATTAAAATAATTTTCTTTTTTTAATAATTTTTTTTTTTCTATACAAGTAAAACCATAAGCGAACTTGCATTCTCATATCATTCTTTATATATATTATACTTCATAATTATCAAGAAAATAAGGATAAGTAAGCATAAAATATTCGCATGCTAATATAAGTTAAACAATTTGTGTCAATACATAGACACATACTAGGAAACTTAACCTGAGCTGAAAGCAAATTATGCAAGAGTACACAAAGAATAGTACACGGAAATACTAAGTATACATAATTTCTTAATTTTATTGCAACATCGACACAATAACGTTTACCATATAACTTTATATATATAAGTCTTACTTATAATTCTGATATTTTTTTTTTTTTTTTTTTTTTTTTTAACATTGACAAGAATAATCATATAGATATCATTACGCTATAGAGAGCTCTTTACCTATCATTTGAGCGAATGACAATTCTATTGCTAAATAATATTCAATTGGTTTAGAGTATTGGTATTAGTTCTAACTTGGTTTATATAACGGGTGGTGTGTTTCCTTCAATATGTCATCAAAACATGTAGGAATTACATAAAGACTGCACATTATATAAATAACATTTTTCTAAGGTATCATCATAGAAATAAATTTTTTTTTCAGGATAAAAGGTTTATATTCCTAAAATAATAAACGACATTTACTGCTTAATTATAAGTAGTGAGCGATTTACGGTATTTGCCTAATTATTATAAGGATGAATATATTTATATTGCGATTAATATGATAAATTTGACTAAGAATAAATATCAGTTACAATGATGGTACAAATTTACAACACTAAATTATAAATTAGGAACACGTACTTTATACCACGTTCGATAAATTCTTTTATAATTCGATCCACGACACAAGTTGTTCAATTATTAATATATTCTTTTCTAAATATATTATTTCACATCTGTCAAGCATAAAAATATATATATACATATACATATATATTTAGTGTTCCAAAGTATTTATATAATTAAAATACCATTGGGTCGTATTAATTTTTACAAAATATTTTCACATTACTATAGTCCGACGAAGCATACTCTCATAAAATAATAATTCTCGAACGTTACGATTGCGAGCTTAAATACAACGTGAGACTGTGCTCCGAGGGAGAAAGAGAGAAAGAGATCAAACGAAAATTAAACGTACCCTTTAAAAGTCTAACGTATAATAATATTATCAGTGATACGTATGATGTTGAAGATTGTGCAATTCGTAAGTAAGCTGACAACATTCCGAGTCACTCCATCTATGCCGTTCACGAATCTTTTCCGCATTCAAGGACATTTCGGACATCTAAAGAAATAATGTAATATCAATATTGTTATTAAATGAAAAAAAAAAAAAACAAATAAAAGAGGCGTACGATTACGTAGAAAATTTTCAATTTAATAAAGATATTATATTCGATACAGAAGATATTATATTATATATTTGATATTATATAATTGATATTACATTATGAGACGTAATTTTATATAATAAAAGAATAAGGAGACGTAATAATATATAATAAAAGGATAAGAAGACGTAATAATACATAATAAAAGGATAAGGAGACGTAATAATATATAATAAAAGGATAAGGAGACGTAATAATATATAATAAAAGGATCGATAAAATAGTTATTATGTATGTACTCACGTTCGAGGAAAACGATAGTAATGATTGATCCGTGCATTTACTACAAAGCGGCGTAGTATGATTCATGATGTACTTGTGATGATCCATCGATAGAGCGTTGGATCCGTTCCCAACGACGTCCAGGTAACCTCTGCTGCTAGCTAAACTACCTCCTCGCGTTCCAATATCTGAATGACATCATTTAGTAATATTTATTATTTAGATATGTATGTATAACGAAAAGAAAAAACGGTGAGACCGAGCATAATACTATAGGAGAATTTTGTAAACACGAAAAGATTTACAAAGAGATAGATACATAGAGAGAAAGAAAGAAAATAAGAAATTTAAATGGTACGTAGTTGAAGTGGCTGCGTGATATTTTTTTGCACGATAGCTCGGTAGGATTAAAAAAGACACCTTGTGTACTCGCCATCGAGTGCGTTGAACGATGAGCTTCGCGATCGTGATAAAAACATGGCCATTGTTTTGCTAGCCATTTTGGTCTTTTACCACGTCGTCCAAATTTCGACGTGTTGCAACTGCATACACTACCACCCGATGGAACAGTAGGTCTTGAGTCGTATCGAAAATGAAACCATTTTTTGCTCCTTAATGCCCTTAATACTTCGGCCCTTACTTCTCTGTTCATGAAACAGTAAAGTACTGCTACGAAAAAACCCTATCAGAGAACGATAATACAACGTGTGTTATTATTACATATATTTGTTTACTATCGTTTTCCTAAAATTTTTAACAACGTTACCTGGAACGAAGCGAAGAATTGATCGCAAAAAAGCCAAACAATTTCTACCGTTTCATCGACTCCCATACTATAAGACATACCTAAGAAAACTGTATAATGTACTCCAAAAAGTGGCACCAGAACCAATGTACTTTTTGCCCATCGTCTGTGAGTTTCAATAAGATTTGTAAGACATTAATATTTATTCGAGTAAAATAATCTATTTTTGATAGGACCTACTTGTATCTTTGAGTTTCCTCCGATACGGTGCACTTTAACTTCGACAGTAATACTCGTACGATGTTGACGAAGAGAACGAAATTTATCTGAGATGAAACAGAAAGAAAATTTTCTTCAGCTTGTTCTCTATATATCTTTTCTTTTTTTATTTCTATTTTTTTTCTTTTTCTTTTTTGTTTAATTTATTTCATCTTACCAATATGGAAAGCATAGTCGGTATTCGAATCAATAAAAATAAATATGGATTTTCATTAGTTGTCCAACAAAAAGTATTCTCGAAGATAATCCTACATATAATCCAAGATACTACGAATACCATCGGTAATCCTAAGTAATACACAAAGTTAGTATATATTTATTGATGAAAGAAAAGAAAGAAAGAAGAAAGAAGAAGAAGAAGAAGAAGAAAAAGTAACATTTTTTCGGATGAACAGTTACAGATTCATCGTTAATCAAACTGACCCCATCCTAAGCCGACGTAAACGGCTATGCTCGAATTTGCGTCGGTAAACAGTGCCAGGAAGACTAAATTATGAAGATAAAGACCCTCCATGAGAATCCAGAAGTAATTCGCCAGTATGAAATATTGCCAGAAACTGGTGAACATCTTGCAATTCCAATTATTTTCAGATTCGTTGCGTAGCAAATAATTTTCACCATTTTTGATGAGGATGTCCGATGAAAGACCGAATCCAAATATGAAGATGGTATCTTTTAGAAGTGCCATAAACGCTCGCATTATGAAAGAAACGAACGTGTGCATGTGTAACATGTTCCTTGGACATCTTAATTTCCTACGTAAAAATCCAAAATATTTTTTTTCGTGAGTAGAAAGAATTAAAAAGAAAAAAAGGAGAAGAACAAATAAAAAAAAAAAAAGAAAAAAAAAAGAAGAGAAAGAACAAAGGAACTTATTGAAACGTCATTTCAAACAATTGGATTCTCATTAAGAGATCATACTTACTTAATAATCGCAAGAATGCAAAATGCTATAATTAGCGTGAATAAGGATACACTATATCCTACTTTTGAAATGGCTTTCAGTATGGGAAGATAATTCTGTAAGAACAGTAAAGGGAGACGATTCACATATCTAATTTTACTAAAATCAAAATAAGAAGATGTAAGATAAATACACAGAGGAGATTTTATTCGTATCTCGCGGTATCAATCTACTGGTAGTGATATTAATAACTATAAAACCGCGCTTCTCTCTTAATTCATATATTTTCATTTGAACTCATACACGGCTCGCTTACCTTAATAAGAGTGACGTTGTTCGAATGAACCGGTATGCCCATTACAACTGTAACTGATGGTGTCGTATAACACTGCGTGTAATTGCTCCAAGTACTATTTGTCTCAGAATTCCAGTACCACTCGCCGTTAGACATGCATTGCCTCGTTGCATTCTCCTAGTGCATTATTTATATTAAATCTTTTTTCGATGCTTTTGCAATTTTTTTTTTTTTTATCATAGTTACATACAGTCAAATAACAGATTATTATTATTATTATTATTATTCCAGAGACGATTCACACCTGAGTATCGAATCCTACAATGTAATCGGGACAAGAATGAACAGCCATTTCACCTGATGGCGTGGAAGGCCAGCAAGTTATTGCATCCCAGATCTCAGGACACCATCCTAAACGCAAACAGAAAGTTTTTAGAATGGACGACCGACGATCACACATTTCCAATTAATGTTTATTAACTGGAAGTAAATAAAGGTAAAGGAATATTGACTTTATTCAATTTTCATAAAAAAAAAAAAAAAAAAAATAAACAAGAGAAAGAATATAATTTAATAACACAAAGAGAATAGGTATTATATAAAAACTCATTTTTTAAGAAATATTTTATCTCGTTGTTCTCGAATTGATTTCAGAATTTAATTATTTTCGAAATTAGTAAATGTAAAGCGCCCGAGTTTATTCATTCATAGTAAATTTCTAATTTTACGGGATGGAGAAGGGGAAAAGCTTTTTAACGAAGATTAATTGTAATGGAAAAATTGATTGAATACGATTTATTAGAGCAATGACTACGTAGCTCCGATTAAACGATTAATTTAGTTGTTAATTTCGGCTTAGGTAAATTAGAATTGAAGGTGAAGTTTATCGAATGATCAAATCGAAATTAATTAACACACGACGATTGTGATTAACATTTAATTAATTATACAGTTAGAGTTTATTCGATTAAACTTTTTAAAGTTCTACGAAGTGAAACTTTTGAAAATGTTCTAAGTTCTCAAGGAAATCCTTGAAATACATTTGATATCTTATGGGAATACCACTGTAAATGGATTTGACAGAACATTTCAACTTTATGAATCCTTGTTGGTTGAAGACTTAGAAATAGGATTTGAAGGATAATTGGAGGATAGTACAAAAGGTTAGGAAGGTAAAAGCGAGTATCTTTCGAGGTGAAATTTAAAGCTGGTCTTTAATAAAACGATCGATTAGATCAAATATATAGATACGTATGTACCTTTCGACGTGATGCTTCCATCTTGACAATTTCTTCTTTGTTCTTCGCGCCATTTCTCTTGCAATTTGCGCCAATTGTTATCGATTTCCTCCTATATTTATAATAATAATATAAGTAATATCATTAACATCAATAATTTCGATTAATTACAGTTAATTATATAATTTTGCTATATATTTTCTAACACAAAATTTCCAAATTAAAGATTACAATATATATATATATATATATATATATATATATATTATTTATTATTTAATTACGATGAAAAGAGAAAATCCTGAAATGTAAATAAGATAAATGTATATATTTCCAAAGTTACAAAAATGCACATCGCGTTCAAGCGAAACGAACTACGTGTATCTACGTGTTCGGCTTACCGAATGTCAAAAGAATTTTTAAAATGAGTACCCTCCCCATGGCATTAAGTTTTTCTTCTCCTTCATTCTTTCTCTCTTGCTTTTTTTTTTAATTTTTTTTTTATTCTTTCTTCCTTCCTTTCTTTCTTTCTTTATTTCTTCCTTTCTGTTGTTCTTTCTACGAGGAGATGAATCGTAAGAAAAGCATCCCTTTATTTCCTTATTCTGCTTTTGACCGACACGGTTTTGCGAAGTAGTCATGATTATTCTAGGTCGGTTTACTTAAAATAAACTCGTCAGATAACGTACGCCGTCTTCTGGTCCCATTGCGTTACGCAATAACGTTCTCAAATATTAGATATGTAAGAAAGATAGTGAAAAAAAAAAAAATAAAATAAAATAAAAAATAAAATAAAAAAAAACGATAAGACATTATAAGATATATTTATAAAAAAGCAAAAAGAAAGATCTAACATTTTTTGTCGAATTTTTTTTTCCCCTTTCTTTTTTTTTTTTGTTTTCTTTTTTAGATCTAATCAATTACTCATTCATCGTTATTAAAATGAAAAGATTGAAGGAGCGTGATATTCCTCGTTGAAATTCTCCGAACGAATACTAACAATAATTAACATACGCCGGTAAAAAGAGGAAGTGTTAAAACTTACGACTTTCTTTAAAGCCGAACACGTTCGAGATTTTTTTTCTCTCTTTTTCTCTCTCTCTCTCCCTCTCTCTTTTTTTTTTCTTTCTTTCTTTACAAGAATTCAATGAATCGCGTGGAGCAATAACGTACAGGTTTTCAAAGGGAAATCCATTTATACGAGGGAGTCGGTCACGAATATGAATTAACTCGGATGATTTTGTGTGTATAGGGAGCTTGTATGTGCGTGGCGCACGCGCATGTAAAATGTATTGTGATGATTAATTACAATTTTACGTCTGTAAATTTTGCATGGTGATATATCTCGTAGTAGTAATAACGTTCACAACATAATTGAAATTAAAAATTAATTAAACGATGTTCATGTTAATAAGAGATGGAGAATAAAAGAGAGAAAGAGAGAAGGAGAAAAAGAGGGAGAGATAGAAAAACAAAGAAATATTTTCTTCGACGAAAAACTTTTCTTAGTGAAATTTTGTATTCCTCAAATATATCTAACCGATAACGTACATCTGTTCTCTCCGTGGAGAAAAATTTCGTGTAATGATTGTCCTAGAAAACTGAATTCGTTTCTACCCTTTCGAAATAAAAACTTGCCGAACAAATGTTGTATAACTCCCGACGAGTTTAACTTTCTCATCGATTTATAGAATATATATATATATATATAAAATATGTATATATTATGTCCGAGTTTGACATATACTGTAAGGTAGAAATTGGGTGCAAAAATATAAAATTTAAAAACGAATGATGCATGTACAGATATATGTACGCGTATATGCGTGAGGTTTTGCGTTAGTATTTAGACATAGCTATGTTTGCGAAGCCATGAAACTAATTTCGTTTTCCGCGTGACGGTTTCTACGGGGAAAATTCCGAAAATGCATTTATAAATCAAACTCGGCTTCATACTTCCGGTATTTTGATCCCTTGCGAAATACATAGAACGATTTTACGAGCCAACCAACGATATCGTATATCGTATTAAATCGATTTTGGAAGTTACGCAACGTAGGTCGATCGATCTTGTTTTTTAATTTATTATTAAAGAAAAAAAAGAGAAGGGAACAATGAAAAACAACAACAACAACAACGAAATCTAGGAAACCAAATAACGAGTTTTATAATTTAATTAAATCCAATAACGAATTGCGATACTTCAACGATCCTTCGCCGTTGTTGTTTCAGAAAAATAGAAAGAAAAAAGAAATATATATATATATATATATATATATATATATATATATATATATATTATCGACTGATGCCCCTATTTGCAATATTTAATCGAAGAAAGAAACGATGGTTATCAAACGATCCCATCATACTCGTTTTGACAACGAATTAAAATCCTAAGAGAAGAGGAACAGTTGATTTTTTTTTTTCCCCCTATGTATTTGCTCTCTCTCTTTATTTCTTTTTCTATTTCTCTTCTGTTTTACCTCAAAATGTTCGACATTTCTTGTTATCGTTTGATAACTCCGATAACTCCGTTCGGTGCTTCATCTCATCTCGAACCAAATAGAATATTGTGATAGTAAAAGCAAAAGGGTCGAGAAAGTTTGTTTCTTTTTTTTTTTGATCGAGATGTGATCCTTGCCTCGAGCGAAAGGGTTACTGTCTTATTTTTCTTTTTTTTACGTT
The DNA here is from genome assembly GCF_905475345.1 of Vespula vulgaris. Taxonomy (NCBI): domain Eukaryota; kingdom Metazoa; phylum Arthropoda; class Insecta; order Hymenoptera; family Vespidae; genus Vespula; species Vespula vulgaris. The sequence goes on from NC_066590.1 coordinate 2,731,190, forward strand.
CTCTCTTTTTATTTTACTCGATAAATCCATGATAGTTCTCTCTCTCTCTCTTTCTCTCGGTTTTTCTCTTCGTGTATTTTTATTATATACATGATCCTTTATATCCGATATCGATGAGAGAATTTTATCGATATCCACATGAATATGTTTGAAATACGAGATATAATATATATTGTAAAAAAAGAACAAGATACAAATGTATTTGATTTTTTTTTTTCTGTTTAACTGATCCTACAAAGCTAAGCATTTTACAAAGCATAATTATTATTATCCCTATAGCATTTATTATTTAATAAATATTAAAGCGTATAATTCAATAAACGATCACTTACTGTTTCCATAACGTTGGATTCTCCCTCTCTCTCTCTCTCGTTCTTGGATAATTCTCTTCTTGCTGACTCTGAAATACCATTTCATCGATTAAACACTAAACCAAACCGCTCGAGTAATTTGACGTTTAACGACGTTATGATTAATAAATTCCGAAGGATCTGATCAATTAATTTAACGATAGTACGCGTATCAAGATCGATTAGTTCAAATTTTCTTGGAAATACAAATATTATTTTGTGATAAATTTACATCCAGAAATAATTCAATCGAATAACCTATTATTAAACATATAACGATTAAGATCGTACCTTCCTACGCTTACTTATGTACATATCTACATATATCAAGTATATACATACCTACTTATATATTTCGGTAAAAAAGTAAATATGTGTCTTATATGTTATTTTTATTCATTATGAACAATTATATTATCTTCCTTTCGATCCTTCCGATAATCGATTATCATGATCTCAAATTATAAAAGATAATATTTACGCGATAGCCCGTCTTAAATATTAAAACACGTTTCGTTCTTATCCATGATAAGCTATTTAAAATTTCATAAATTTATCTATCGTCTTTATAATAAAATTGATTTTATATACGATTACCACGGATGGATTTATTTATCGGATGTATAAAGTTGTCTGATATTTATAACAAACCCATTAAAACTTCAATATTGGTCTTGGACTAATCGTGATCCATTGATCTTATCGTGAATTTAGAGTTCGTTCAATTTGGCACTCCTTTTTTTTGTCCAAAAGAAAAAAGAGAAGAAAAACGAAAAAGAAAGGAAAAAAGATGATATCTTTCTCGAACCATGGAGCTAATGTCACGATAAAAAAATCTCAATCTGGCAAACCAACGTCAACCGTTGGACACACCTATATTTGTTTTTTCATTAGTCTTACATTAGTATCTCCACCCTGTTGTTATCGGATAGAAAATTTATAAAAAAAAATATATATATATTCTTTTTTCTTTTTTGATCGGTGAGATTATAAAGATTATCTAAAGGGATAAAATAGAAAGATCGATTTTGCAAGTTAATTTAACGCGTATTTTATCATTGATATTAAAGCGATAGAAACGATAGAAACGTTTACGTTCGAATAAAAAAAAGAACATTAATTAAAGGATTAATATTTATATTAACAAAACAATTGGACGTCTCTCTAAATTGAATTTCATTTGATTAGAGCGTAAATCCATTTGATCTACGACATATGATTCACGACTTATTATAGACATCAAAAAGCCACCCCCACCCTTATCCACCCACTTATCATCGGTCGTCGAGAGCTCTCGAGAGCTACACGGGAGATTACTCGCATTTCTAACGTTAAATTTCTAATGTTGGTACAAAAATATCTTAGGGCCTATAACGAAACGATTTATTTATGTATGTATGCTTATATATTTATACATATGTACGTATATGTTTTCATTGTGTTTAAAATTTTTTATAGATAAATATCGAAATCGATCGTAACGATTTAACCATTATAGAAAATTCTTATTTTTTTATTTCTTTTCTTTTTTATTATTATTATTATTTTTTTTCAAGATTTCGTCTCTCTCTCTCTCTCTCTCTCTCTCTCTCCCTATCTTTTTTTCGTTCCTTTGAAAATCTATTTTATACGATACGATGGAATTTACAGTAACGTCGACTCCTTTACGATTGATAATATTAACAACGATGAAAACAATCTCATAACTCTTAAAATATTGTCTTCTTTTTGTATAATATCGTATATTTATACAAAAATCGACGTAGATGAAAGATACTTCGTGGTTTCGCGTCGTGAATGTGAATCGTAGCGTGGAGAACATCGGGAAAGAGGAAACCTTGTTATATTCCAGACGTGAAACATTACTATTGCGAATGTCAATGTCTCTCAAAGGGTTTATTTGAATCCACTGCGTCTAAAACAGCTTCTAGAAGTCGTTCGATCGTTTGCATATTCATAACGTTGAGAAAACTTTTCCCTTTAGACCAATCTTTTAATTTTTATTATATAAATATATGTGTGTGTGTCTATGTATACAGTATCAATGAAACTTTCCGATCATCCTTTGTTTCTTTTATTATTTTATTTGAAAATTCATGTGGATGGAATGTTGGAAACACAAAAGATATTTTCCAATATATATATATATATATATGTGTGTGTGTGTGTGTGTGTGTATTAGTCGAAACTTTAAATACACGTTTTGAGAAATTATGACGTATTAATTATTAAAAATATAAAAGTTATAATCATTATAATATATGTTGTATTCGGATAAAATTAATTCAACAATTTTTACTCTCTCTATGGATTATATATTTTATTATATAGTTCACGAACTCGAACGATATACAATGATATAGGTGTGGAAGTCTAGAAGAATTCTTTTGATGATATTAAAGATCAAATACTCTTCTTCAAGAAGAGTTTCTTAATTTTTTAATTGAATTTTTTCCTTTTTTTTTTTCTTGATTTCAGGATGTAAAATTAGAAGTTTAATTAGAAAAGCTTAAAAAGTTTCAAAAAAGAATAATTGATTTTTTTAAATCACCTAGGAACTTTTGATCGATCACTAATCTTTTTTCTTTATAAATTTATATATATACATATGTATATATAAACTATATGCACACATTGAAGGATTATCGTGAACGTTAGAATTAGAAATTGTACGATCGACAGTAACGACGATAATGAAAAGTATTAATGGATGGTTAAGCAAAGGGAATTAAACTTGAATTTCAACGAAAACTGTTTATAGTTGAAACGCATTAAATCGAACTTGGACTTGGAGATACAGAAATCTACGAAAGTATGTGTACATACATTGATATATATATATATCCATGTGATACGTGACCTCTTTCAAATGATATGGTGCAACGAAAGCCCAGAAGTGTGCATCGGTGGCTTCGCGAATCCACTTGTCGTAAATCCGCTAGATAAGGATGAGATTTATTCGAGTATGGGATGATGTAGTCATGGTACGTTCTCTCTCTCTCTCTCTCTCTCTCTCTCTCTCTGTCTGTCTGTCTCTATTTCTCAACAAATTCTCAGTGAACATTCGTGAAGAAAAAAGAAACGAAAAGACAAACTAAAAAGTCATCTATTTGTAAATCTCCTTATTTCCTCGAACAATTTGTACGTATTGCTTCTATGGGATTATATGTAATCCCATTAGAAGAAAAAGAAGATAAAGTAAAATAAAAAAAAAAAAACATACACATTAAGTATATTGAAACGTAAAAGATAGAAAAAGAGAGATACGTTTATACGATCACATGGTACCCACACATTTTCCCTTTTTACCCTCGTAAAAATCACTTTTATCTTAGCCATTATATTTTCGTGACACGACGATACAGACGACACTTTAATACTCCTTATCGGGAAAATATTTTCGTTTGTATTGCAAAGTAATGGTGAAGATAGATGGAGTGTGTGTGTGTGTGTGTGTGAGAGAGAGAGAGAGAGAGAGAGAGAGAAATACCTTGACTATTTCCCAAGGTGTTTGCCCTTACATCTCTCTTGCTATCGAACGATGACTTAGGAAAAATGACATAGAGTTTCATGTTCCAGGACAGATCACAAATAAATTGTCATATTGAAAATTGACATATACATACATACATACATACATACATACATACATATATACATACATACATACATATATACATATTTACATACAGATACGTATGTACGTACCATCATCGTTCATCTTCTTTTCTTCTTATATTTCTTTCGTTCCGTCACCTATTTCTATTTCGATCGTTTAACGATAATAAGGGTGACCTCGTACGATGTTGTTGACCAATAAAGCACACGAGACATCGTCTCGTTATTGAAGAAAAAAAAAAAAAAAAAGAAAAAAGAGAGAAAGGAAAAAGAAAAAAAAAAAGAAGAGAGAAGAAAGGAAAAGACGACACTTGATTTCGGCTAAGGAACTTCATCTTTTTTTTTTCTTTTCCTAATAAAGTTAGAACGATCATCCAGCGGTCCTCTTATTTCATCTTACTCTTCCATGTCTTAAATCCCTGCCGGTATATAAATAAATACATATGGTATGATATGATATACGGTGACTTGCATTTATCCACTTGCATTTCACCCAATTTTTCAATGTGCTCGTGCAATTCTGTATCCGACATTCGCTACGCTACGAGGAAGTTATTTAATGCGTTCCCGTAAACTATGCTTAGCAGGATGTCGTCGTTAAGAGAGATAGAGATAGAAAGAGAGAGAGAGAGAGAGAGAGAGATAGAAAGAGAGAGAGACGGTGAAAGGGGGAAAACAAACATGGCGTTAATTAAGTGATGACGTATGTAGTGCTATCAATAGATCGAATTAATTGCCATTTAGGTGATACCCTAAATCAGCTGATCGATACATAAGTACATTTTGTTGTATAGTGTCCTATAATAGCCTATTTTGTCCTACTATAGATAGATAATCTATATATTTTCATATTACACAATTTATGCGAACCCATCGAATATGATTTTTCTTAATTTTCAATAATTTTCTTATATCGTTTCACAGATTAAACATATTTTACGAAATAGAATCTACTATATATCATGTATTGTGTATTACAAATGTAATGAATGTGTATGTATTAAAAAACGTGAACATTATTTTAAAAAACGGTCGATAACGTTTGAAAAAGTTAAGAAAGAAAACGTCCTTGAACGTCATGCCTTCGTTGGGGATCAGTGTGCTAATTGATTCGCTTCGTAAAGTGTTATCTTTTAATTAGTAGCCAGAAAAGAGAGAGAAAGATAACAAAGGCGTGGTAACATCCTAACACAATATACTTATTGCCTGTACCAATGTCTTTATGGTAAAAAAAAAAAAAAAAGAAATCAAAACGTGAATTCATTCACTTTCTTTCTTTTCGTCTATTTCTCTGTTTCTCTCATTAACTGTACTCAAATTATAATGAAGTGAAAGAAATGTAGATATTTGCGGCCCGACGTCGCAGTTTTTCCGAATAAACATACCTCAGAAAAATTATGGAATTCTGGGAAATATCATGCGGATATGTAATTAAAAAGGGAAAAGAAAAGGAAAGAGAAAAAATACATACAAGTAATTTTTAACGCATTAATCTTTCTCGAGAGAAAAGGGTTTTATAATCTTGTGTATCATATGTTATATTATATTCTACATTTTGCTCTAATAAAAATAATACAATCTAGAAGCAGGAAACCATTAAAGCAACTTCGTAATCAATCTGTTTATGTATGTGTATATGTATATGTATATGTAGATGCAGATGTATACAATACGCCCTCATATTTCGAGAAAATTATACAAAAAAATATCCTAACGATCTAAACAAGAAGCAATTAATTTCACATTGGTATCAACATTTCCTTGCTAATAAATTGAACTAATCAAGGTATGAGATCACTGGAAAAATATACCTATAAGCTATTATCTCCAACGAGATAACGAAAAAAATTGCCCAACGTTTCATTTCAAACAAATTTTTATCCAAAATTACGAAAATCAAAAAAAAAAGAAAAGGAAAAAGAAGAGAAAGAGAAAATTTCTTCTCGGAATAATTCGACAACTCGAATCTTCATATTCTAACTGTTTCAAAATATTACTAAAAATTATTGGGAATTTGTTTGTGATTTTTTTCTTTTCCTTTTTAATAGATATAATTCAATTTCATAATTGTTATAGACATTTTTAATAGATATATTAATTTCAATAGATGTATTAAATTTTTAGTAGATATATTAAATTTCATAATTATTATAGAACGAAGTATTTCGAATTATTTCAATGAATATTAAACGAAGAGATTTATTAAAAAAAAAAACAAAAAAAAACAAAAAATGAGAGAGAGAGAAAAACGTATAAAAGAGAAAATAAAAAAAAATAAAATTAAAAAAAGAAACAAAATTCTCCGATCGATACATGAACGATGAAGATCAATATGTTTTCTTTAAAATCTAACTTTCAGTTTTTTTATTTGTTCTATTTTATTTTCTACGAACGTCTCTAATAATAAGTTTGATCGAACCAAGTATTATTCCATCATGAGTAGTAAAAGCATCGCAAATAACAAAACAGATAGATAGAATCTTGATGACATTTGTAAATGTATCTCGAAACTCTTATTGCTGTTCTTTCTTTTCTAGAAATATCCTTGTCAGGATAAGAGAATATCGATCGTATCGTAAGGAAAAAAGAGCTTATTGAAATCATATTACGTGATCCTTATCGATTATCTTGTCGGTTCAAGGTCGCCGGTAAAAAGAGAGAAAGATATATATATATATATATATATATATATATATATATATATATATGCATATACATAAAAAGAGAGAAAAAGAAAGAGAAAAAAAAGAGATAGAAAGAGAAAGAGAGAGAAGCAAAGTTAGATCGATCATGATTTTTATTTTCGATAAATCGATCGATCGATCGATTTGAGAATCGAGAAAGTTAAATGTAGAGGAGAGTAGTTCTCAAAGAAAGAGCAAGTTTCTTTTAACTGATCACCACGGAGAGGTTATACGTCGAGGGACTCATTAAACCAATACTTTAAGTCGATTTTTTAAATTAATGTAAGAGGAATAATAAATCGCACAAATCAATATAACTCGACATTTTCTCTTACTTCTTGCTTTCTCTCTCTTTTTTTTTCTTCACTTTGTTTTTTCTTCTTGGCCTTTCTTTTCTCTTTTCCTTTTGCACTTACTTCTCTCTCTTTTCTTTTTTAAATTAGAAAACCAAAAAAAAAAAAAAAAAAGGAAAAGATCTGATTAAATGTCATACCGATTGTATCTATAATGAATTAATTTTTATCATACTTGAGAAACTAATGTATTTAATCTAATCGTCATTCGTTCTTGTAAGCACATAAATGGACATGTTAATCCATGTTAATATTTGCATACGTATGCAGATATATATGCAAATGCAGATATCCGATATGATCAGTTGCTAGAAATTCATTGTGACAAATAATTAGATTCTCTCACGTCGTTTGAATGAAATATTAAGCTTGGTATTTCTCTTGATATTGTGATAACGAAAAGGAAAGCGTTGAAGTAAGTAAGCAGATACTTCGCGATGGATTCTAATCTTTTTAAAAGCTTCTACAAAAAAAAAAGGCATTTGATGAGAAAAAAAGGGAGAGGGAGAGAGAAAGAGAGATGTATCATTCAAGGAAAATATTTATCCCTTATTCTTTCATCTTCTTTCTTCTTCTTATGCACTTAGCAAGATGATCGATAAAAAATGCAAGATTAATATAATAAATAACAAAAATCGTTTAATCAGATCGACGTTCTCAACGAATATTAGAAAGAGACAAAACGAATGAAATCATTGATTAGTATGACATACGATTGGGATAAAAGATTCTTAGATGATTTTAAACATCAATTACTTTTTTTTTATTTATTATTTTTATAGATTCTATAGAGTTTCACGAGTTATGTAAAAAAGAAAAGAAAAAAGAAAATGTTCAATTGACTTTTGACATTCCAATCGACTACTCGTAAAAGTGTAATCGATTTTTCAATTAAGTCTACAAAATTTAGACCCAACGAGTATTATTATTAATATCTACGTTCGCTCGACGATTTCTCGTTTATCAGGGATGGGTTTTTGGTCGGCCTAAATAAAAAAGAAAAAAAAAAGACTAGAAAAGAGAAAAAAAATGTCGTTCTGACGACAATCGTTTTACGACGTTCCGTCGGACGGACTACAAATCCAAAGACAAATATTTTCTCTTTTAATGCTTGCGAACGTTTAAACGATCCATCCTGTTAGGCTGCTGGCTACGATTGAATCGTGTAAACTGATCTTCGATTATTATTAATACCGTACTATGTCGTTCGTTTAATTATCTTTTCGCACGTCATAACGTAGGTGTATATATGTATATCTGCATGTTACATGAAAAATAAAAAAAAAAAGGAAAGGGGTGACTCGAAGGAAAAAAGATCAATAAATTTTTTCTATCCCCCTTCCCCCAGCCACTCCCCACGTTAATGAAACATCGTTCTATAAACGACAGTATTTTTTTGAATTATTCATTATTAGTCGTATCCGAAAATAAATTTTTCGTTTTTTCTCGTTTTCTCTCTCTCTCTCTCTCTCTCTCTCTCTTTCTCTCTTTCGTTCGTTTTTCCTTTTATTTTTTATTTTTTTTTTTGTACTAACGTTATACATACATTTTTTTATAAATTATCTTTCTCTGTTGTACGATTATAAATATTATAAAGAATTCATTTTTATAAAAATTCATTTTCATACAGTCAAAAGTTTCTCGCATTTAATATTTCATTCTCAATACGTTCGTATTGTCGTACAAACGAATTATCGAATAAATTAAATATTTATTAATTAATGTCATTTCTCTTTGACGAACGATATCGTAAATCAGATATTTACGAGAATAGACGGAAAGATTTTTTTTTATCTTTTCAAATCGTGTCACACAATAGAAATTACGAATTGTAATCTTGTTGTTAAAAGAAAAAAAAGAAAAGAAAAGAAAAGAAAAAAGATATTCTTTTTTATTTATTTTTCTGGTGGAATATCACGTGTTTCCATTTACGTGTGAGCGTGTTAGTGAGAAGTTAGTGTTTAATCAAGTTAATGTGTCTGACCATGTTCGAGTCATTACCACTGTGTCGCGCCCTTCAAACGAAAGTGAGAACGAGTTAAAGTAATCGGAACCGTACGAATGTACGAGTCATACGAAACATTAATTTAATATTTGATATCGTAACATACACCGAAAAGTTGTACGATGATATAGCTGACGCCAAGCGTAAGCAGATCAACAAGTTGTTTGAATAAACCTATTCGTTTTTATTGTCGTAATATTAACTTAAAAGACTCGACGATATTTTTCTAATCGGGAGAAAAAAATCAAAAGTAACTTATCATGTCTCGAAGATTTATAAATTAAAGCCCAAATTCATTTATCTATTTTATTTTTTAAATAATTTAAAAAATTAAACGATACAAAATTTTTTCTTTTTATTCGATAATAAAAATATCAAATGAGATATACATGCATGTATATATATATATATTTTTTTTTTAATTTTAGTAATATATAAATTATTTATATAATATAATTTTCGATAAAAAAGATCAAAATACTCTTGCTATTTATTTAGATAGAAAATATAGAAAAATTTGTTTCGCAATAAACAAATTACTCTTTATAGCGTTATTTGTTTCGATATAAGATATCAAATGTTTTCGAACAAGAAAAAAATACTACAATGTTATTTATTTAGAGATATGAAAAATATCAAACATTTTTTCCATTCATAATCACTAATGTTACATATAATCAATTGATTAATCTAATATAATAATTAATGATATTAAAAATTTATCGAATGTTGTTTGTCTAGCTTTGGCACTTTAACTTTGTTATGAGACACGAAGTTCATGAATATACATCAGAAATGTAAGTCCAACGATTCGACAAACAATTTTCTTAGGATTAACATTCCAAATCTGAATGCGTCACGTCGCGTCACGTCATTTTATAACTTTTTAATTGAGAAAGATCAATTCTTCATTTACATTTTCGTAGCAGTCAAAGGTATTAAATATGTTGTCACAACGTTGGCATAGAATCATAAATAGATAGCAAGTTTGTTTGATGAGGACTTTAAAGAGAAAAGAAAAAAAAAAGAAAAGAAAAGAAAAGAAAAGAAAAAAGAGAAAAAGAAGGAGAAACGTCAATTGGTAATCATAGATTCGTGACACGTTCATTAAATTCATAAATTATCACTTTCGATACTTGTACGCAGTCATCTTTCGTTCGTTTTAAATAACATATCGATATTTTGTTCTTTCTCATCTCTTGGTTTATGATTAAATGATCTTGAGATTATAAATCGCATCTGTTGATAATATTATGATCAAAAAAATACGATAATAATTACAAAGAGACATTGGCGATTAAACGATATGATATAATATATCTAATACGCGTACATATATGTATGTACGTAGGTGTATATATATATATGTATGTATGTATACATACATCTATATAAAAAGAAAGAAAAAAAATGTAAAAATTACTCACCGTTAAAGAGACGTCGTTGAACGTAAAATACGAGAGATCGTCATTGTATCGACGAAACAAGCGATTTTTCTCTCTTCTCTCTCTCTCTATTGAAAAAAGAGCTTATCTATTCACTTGATCGTTCCTCTTCGTAAGCCAGGAATAATATCTCTTTCTCTCTCTCTCTTTCTTTTTCTATTTCAAAACATAGATCCTTACATTTTCAAATGCAAAAAATTTTTCTATGTACTTGACCTTTCCAAAAAATTATTTATCATACGTGTGTATGTAAATAAATATAACATATACATATACATATATATATCTATGTAATATATATATACTTATATAATAGATATCTGTAATATATGTATGTATAAATCGCGGAATTAACAGAACACGCGTCCGTCCTAATACACGAGGAGTTTCTTACTGAACGAGAGTTCGACGAGTTGACTGTTTATAAATCCCGATAAGTATCAAACTCTACTCGCCAGATTGCCGTGGCGATCACAGGAAAAAAAGAACGTTTTGTTAAATAAATTTGTATCTTCTTTTTTTTTCCTTTTTCTTCTCTATTTCTCTTTCTCTCTCTCTCTCTCTCTCTCTCTCTCTCTCCCACCCTCTCTCTCTCTCTCTCTCTTCTCTCTTTCTCTCTCTAACACCACTCTCTACGTACGAGTTCGTATTTTTTTCTCTCGTATATTTATCCTTATTTTTATTTCGAAAAGTTAACGGGCACGTCGTAAAACGCTCAGAAAATATTCTCTTTTTTCAAATTTGTTTTATTACGTTTCTGAAAAAAATACTACGTTCTTCAAGACTCTCCGATTTTGAATTTATTTTTTCTTTTCCTTTTCCTTCCCTTTTTATTCCTATTCTTTCATATTTCTTTATATTGTATATAATATAAAAAAAAAAAATCTTGATCGGACGTAAGATTTCAGAAAAAAAAAAAAATAAGAAAGAATTTAACGATTAATACATTAAATATATATCGTGTGTATATATATGTATATGTATATAAATTATTTCTTTTATAGATGTTGATTGTTTACTTTTACAAGATCTATCTGAGAGTTCGAGAGTTCTTCGTCGTTACGCGGAAGATAAATACATACGTCCGTCCTCGTGCGAAGTTTAAACGAGACTGCCTTCCACGGATAGTATATATGGTATATATCGTTCGATCTTACGCATGTCCGTTCGTTTTCCGACATTGCCCCCTATATATTCCTCTCCTTGCCTCTCTCTCTCTCTCTCTCTTTCTCTCTCTATCTCTCTCTCTCTCTCTCTCTCTGTCTCTCTCTGTCTCTCTCTCTCTCTCTCTCTCTCTTACTCTTCCTTCAAAGATTTATATTGTACAACATTAAATCTTATCTACTACGTATCTACAAAATTTATTTTGCGAATATTATAAATATTTGAAGAGATAGTGCGAAGATAGTATAATTAAGTTGACAAATGTTAATTCTATTTTATTCTATTTTAATCTAATCTATTTTGTTTTTAATACTTGCACGAATACTCTATTTATTTGTTTATCTATCTATCTATCTATCTATCTATCTATCTCTTTTTCTTTCTACTTTTTAATTGTTTCTCTCTGCCTCTTTCTTTTTCTCTCTCTTAAAACCTTCTTACCTTGATACCTTTTATCGGACCATCCTTTATTCTAATCTCTACCTCCTAATCATCTCCAATATTCTTGTTGTTAGATATTCAAATAGCGAGAAGAACAGTATTATACTTGAAAATTATTTGAGAAGGTACATTGGAAAAAGACAAGAGATTGACAAATAAAAAAATAACATTCTTCGTTCGCAAATTATAACAATAAACATATTTAGTTCTGTTGTTCATTGTAGGAAAACAAAAGGAAAAAGAAAAAAAAGAAAAAAAATGAAAAAAGAATATAGAATTTAATAACTGAACACGTTCGCTGATATTATATATCTATATACGTATATATCTCAAAATGATGTGTCCTTTTCGATGTGTGAATGTATGTGTATGTGTGTATATCTTTCACATGAAAATTATATTAATAGCAATCGATCTCTCTCTCTCTCTCTCTCTCTCTCTCTCTCTTTCTCTCTCTGTCTCCTTCAACAAACGTTCGAGTATCGTAAGATACTAATTTGTGCGCGCATTAAATTCTTTATCATTGATTTCCGAAGATAGAAAGGGAGTTAGAGGGGAGACTTTTCGAGTTGATACGATACGTCTGTTTATTTTGTCTCACTCTTGTAAATAAACTGCGAGTCGTTTGGTCATTACATTTTGGGATGATTAAATTCTTTAAGAGTATATGTGTATTAAGAGTATATACATATGAGTATATATATATATGTAGGTATGTATAGTGGGTGTGTGTGTGTGTGTGGGTATAGCCTATCTGTATACGTATTTATATGTTAGGCAATGACTTATATGTGACAACCGTATCTCGTTAGAGTCGATTGTGTAATCTCGAGAGAAATTACACGTGAGACAGATAGATAATTTGAGGAGAAGGAGAGAGAGAGAGAGAGAGAGAAAGAGGTATGGAGGAAGAGAGAGAAAAAGAGAGAGAAGATCGTCATTGTTAATAGAGAAACATTGATCGCAGTTTATTATCCTATGATCTTTTTCTTTCCCTATACTACGATCGATTTAGATAATTTGAAGGTCATTATTATCATTTCGATACGTTACTTATACACATATATATATGATATGTATATATATATATATATATATATATGTATGCATGTATTCATGTATGTACGTATATACGTATTTTCATTCTTTTTTCTTGTTTTTTTCTTTTTCTTTTTTTCTTCTGCATTTTTTCTCTAACGATTTGCACAGCCTAGGAAAATAAGAATCTTTAAAGAAATCGTATATATTATATTAGTTTCAAACTATTTATCTAGGAAAATCTTATCTACCTAAGAAATATCGATCGCCGATTGATCGTTCATTCGTTCATTATTCGTTCGTTCGTTCGTTCGTTCGTTTGCTCACTCATTGAGTTCGAAGGACACACTTGTGAACTTTCGCTTACCTTATCAATCACTTAGAAATGTGTTAGAATCGTAACACAATAGTAATAGTAACTATGATATACATAAGTTATTGAATTAAATATCCGACGTGTGTGTATGTGTCGTTTCGTTCGTCTCTTTCGAAAATACAATTTGGACGAGTAATGCAACACGCAATGGTGTCAAAGTCTTTCGTAAGACGCAACAAATCCTACATGCACTACGTGTCTTTCGATAAAAAAAAAAAAAAAAAAATGATCTGTTTAATGAAACATTTTATTATATTATAATAATAAAATCGTAACACGTAAAATCGTAGTATAAAAAATAAAAATAAAGAGAAAAGAACGTATAAAGGAACGAACG
>NC_066590.1:2747500-2762500 GCF_905475345.1 Vespula vulgaris
AAGAGAGAGAGAGAGAGAGAGAGAGAGAGAAAGAAAGAAAAGAGAGAGAGAGAGAGAAAGAAAAAAAGAGAGAGATAAATAAACAGACAGGCAGAGAGAAAATACTTAATTGGCCACTTAAAATTTTCGCAATTTCGTTTCGTTAAATAAGCATTCGATTTCGGTCTATTGAAATCGTAAATCGCATCTCGTTGCGACTCTATTTTATATTCTTTTTATTTCATTTTTCTTTCTTTACGGAGACACATAAAATTACTCGAATAGCAAGTCTCGTGCGAAAAATGCGACTTTCGAACGTGCAATTTTGCGTGATCGATTGCAGGTATCATTGACTTACTGCAAATAATGAACGAGTATAATGATTAAAGGTTTTATTACGAGAAATCAAGTGGGAACAATCTACTCGTATTATCGACATATATAGAATGAGTATTTATTCTAAAAAAAAAAAAAAAAAAGAAAAGAAAAAACAAAAAAAAAAAAGAAACGAAAGAATGTCTTAATCGCAGAGAGATTCGTACGAGATCACTTGTCTTTTTTCTCTTTCTTTTTTTTTTTCTTTTGCAATAAATCAATGATTTTTACAGCAAATAATAGAATTTCTAATGACCGAAACTATTATTTTCCTTTTTTTTTTTTTTCTATCGTTTAGAAAAAGAAAAAGAAAAAGAAAGAGTGAGAGAGAGAGAGAGAGAGAGAGAGAGAGAGAGAGAGAGAAAGAGAGAGAACGAAAGCGGTACACTCGTGTCTCTTTTATTTGTCACGTGTCTTTCTTATTTGGATAGGAGAGGATCTATAAGCCGTAATGATCGTTTCTCTCGATCATAAAACACGCAACGTACTGTAATCTGTGGCGGTGTCGGTCACGCGATGCAACAGGTCTTTCTGTCGTTGCACGACTCCGGATACTGCAACAACAAGCAGTTGCACTTTTCACTCGACGATATATCCGATATGTTATCTTTGACTAAAAATGATAAATCAAAGTACATAATCTACGTACATATATACATACACGCGTACATATATATATATATATATATATATATATATATATATATATAATACGAAAGATTTCCCGAATGATTTTTAAAATCAATTATCCATATTTCGCCCTACCTTTTAGCCTTTTAGTTAGACTTATAATTTTACAAGCTGGAATTATAGAGTTGTAGGATACGATTGAAAAAAAAAGGGGGATAGAAGAAGAAAATAATTGACCTAAAAAGTCTCGAAAAAAGGGATAATTGATCTTCTATATCAATTAAGAACTTTTGATCCGCTCTCTATATGTGCTTATAAGTGTGTGTGTGTGTGTGTGTGTATATATGCAATTCAAATCTATTCTTATAAACCTTTATACTCTAGGTTTATTAAAAAAGGATAAAGAAATGAGAGAAGTTTAAAATTGTTACATCAAAGGAAAATATTTTTTCACTTTTTACCTTTTATTATTTCGTTCGTTTATGAATGCAAGTGAAATCTATTTTACTATATTGCTATCGTTGATCCAAATGTTTTTCGTTTTTACGTTTCATTCGCAGATTTTTTCAAAAGTTTTATAACTTTTGTATAATGTTTCTCTCTCTCTCTCTCTCTCTCTCTCTTTCTCTCTTTCTCTCGAATGATTAATTTTTTTTTTGCAATACTCGACACAATTCGTTCGAGGCAAACGACAATAATAATTTCCAAATTGCAACAATTTATATTGTGCAACGATGCAGTCAATAATGATGTTATTCATCAGTTTTGATAAGTGTCGAGAATTTAAAAAAAATGATAAATGATGAAATTAAAAATACAACGATTTATCTTTAACAACTTTTTATCTCGGCATAGACGTGTTTTTATAAAACCTAGACAGATCATAAATGAATTGAAGAGAAATATCATCGTGATACTCAATGACATTAATTATCTGTTTCTAAAACGAATATATCATAAAAAAAGGAATCATACGTATGTAAAAAAAAGATTATTGACTATTGTCTACGTGAAATAATATTAAAAAAAAAAAAAAAAAACAAAAAAGAATAAAATGAACACTATGAGTAATCCATAAATACGTACCAATAAACATTTTTTTCATCTTACACACGTAATTATTTTTTATCATAAAAATAGACAGAAAAGGAGAGAGAGAGAGAGAGAGAGAGAGAGAGAGAGAGAGAGAGAGAAAATCTAACGCATTAAGAGGAAAGTTCAATTTTGATATCGATGAATAATTATCATCGAATGATGTCATTATTAGGTGTCACCAGTCTTTAAAAAATATAATTAACACATAATATAATACGTTACTATTTATAATTTAATTATATCGGAAAGAGAAACATAAAAAAAGGAAAAAATAAAATTCAAATACGTACAATTAATACAGAAATTCTTTCTTCTTAAAATATATGTCATCAAATGATTTTTAAGATTATTTTATCTTCGTGTCAATCGATAAAACATCTTCACTAGTATTCGATAATAATTGTACATGCGTGTCTCGATCCGTCAGATAAACTGAGTGAGTTCCTCCACTTATGTTTGTAAAAGTAAATGTACAAGATTATTTACTTCTTTCTTTTCTCGATGTAAGTAAATATACGGTTCGATAATATTTTTTTTTAAATAGCATAAATTTAATCGTTTCATTCAAAATATGCGTGTATGTAAATATATTAAACAAAGATGTCTCGTATTCTGACCCATATCGTAATATAAAAAAGATCATAGTTCACACGATTTTTTCATCGCACGAGAGAAAAGAGAGAGAGAGAGAAAGAGAGAGAAAGAGAGAAAGAGAGAGAGAGAGAGAGAACGTAAAATAATTCAAAAAGATTTGTAAACTATTTTTCGGTATCGTCGACGTTTACATCGTTTTTACGATATTACATTTTAAGAGACCGATCGATCGCTATACCCCTATGTTACAATCATCTAAAAAAAAAAATCGTATTCATCGTAATCTCGATAGACGATCGAAGAACTAACAACGAAAAGAAAAAATAAAATAAAATAAAATAAAATAAAATGATACGAAAGAAACTTAGATAATGATCGATGATAAATACGAAAGATACGAAGAGAAAAAAAAAAAAGAAACTTACGAAAATTTGTAGCACTGGAAGCGACATTACCAATGCCACCTAAGATAACAGAAGGTACAGATTCGTTGGGTTGTTGTCCTAGGGCTTGATCGGTGGTGATCCATATCCATAATGTCAAAATAAAGTATAATCTATCGGTCGTTATCAATCGCATGATTAAATAAAACTGCTTTCAGGTCTGTTATCACACGTTGATATTTGATATATCAATAAAATCAATCTCATGAAGATTTTTATCGAAAATACAGAATACTTGCTTGCTCTTTTTATTTCTTTTTCTTTTTTTTTTTTTTGTTATCTTTTATTATTATCACGCGACGTAACAACGAAGAGACGCGAAAATAAAAATATTTTATTCTCCGACGATCCGTTCGCGTGTGAGCGAGAATATCGACTGAATGAATGTCTTTGCTCGTAGAGGTCGTTCGTATATGAGATGTCGAAGAGAGGAAATGGAAAAAGAAAAAAAAAAGAAAAACAAATAGAAGGACAACAAGAAAAAGAAAAAAGGACTTCCTACGAGTTTTCGATTCTTGTAACGTATTACGATATAGCAAACGCGCTCGATGTTCTCTCGAAAGTTTCCAATCGGTTACTGCGTTGCCAGTCTATACTCCTTCTTCTACCGTCTCGTTATTTTGTCTCTCACTCGAAATTACGTAGGTATGTATGGTCTCGTATGTATCTATCTATGTATGTACACTCGACGAAAGCTAAACGAGCTATGAACAGCGGTCAAACCGTACGAGTCTCTCTTATACAATCGAGTTCGTTCCCAAGTTGAATAGATCGATAGATCGATCGATCGATTGATCCTTACCAATTAAAATCGGTAGGATTTATAGCGATCAATAAAAATTGATAGGATCTTCTTAAATCGAACGTGTCCTATCTTTTTTTTTCTCTTTTTACTTCTTGTTTTTTTTTTCTTTTTCCTTTTTTTCTACAGGATGAGCCAAAAATTTCTAGGTTTGTAGTTTGATATATCAAAAAGTTAACTTACAAAATTTCGAAGAAGAGTTGTTCGACTTTTAAATGCATCTTTAAATTTAAGATTCAACCTGTTTTTTTGTTTCTTTTTTTTCTCCCCTAAAAAATGGTCCAATAATTCCTAGATTTGTATGTATTGATAATTTGAAGAAGGAAAAAATTTGGAAGAAGTGTAATTGATGTTTAAGATCACTTAAGAACTTTCTATTTATATGTGGAAAATTTCAAACGAATTTGTTGAATCTAATGCACGTTCACACACGTACGCAAGCACGCACGCACGCACGTACGCATGCATAGATACGTACATATATGTCAATCAACAAAATGAAGTATTCCTTTTGAATTTTCTATCAAAAGAACATACCACCTACGCTATATCTCCTAGCTATAAATGAGAGGAAAAGAGAGAGAGAGAGGGAGAAATAGAAAATAAGAGAATCGTTCACCGTTACGGAGGTCCATTGTGTTTTTACACAATTTAATCTCGCAGTTGCGTAATACCTACTGGTTTTATCCTTTGTGTTTCCGGTAGAAGAAACTCAAAGCTAAATTCAAAAGCTGAAA
Organism: Vespula vulgaris; assembly: GCF_905475345.1. NCBI lineage: Eukaryota > Metazoa > Arthropoda > Insecta > Hymenoptera > Vespidae > Vespula > Vespula vulgaris. The sequence goes on from NC_066590.1 coordinate 2,752,156, forward strand.
TTTCGTGTCAAAGTGTTTTTGTTCCCTTCCCTCGTCACCAATCTCTCTTCCCTCCCTCACTCTCCCTCATCCTCACCGTTTGGATATCGATTCTCAATTCATTTTTCCTGAAATTAAATATTTTTCCGATATCCAACTTAAAGTAAAATCGATATTTTCTTTCAAAGTCTTAAATAACATGTATTGAGAAATTATTACGATATCCTATTTTCCAATATAACGTTTTTTTGTAAATTTGAATCGATTAGTCACTAAAGCATACGATTTATAAGATGTGACGGTAAAAAAAGAAAAAAGTTAATTTGCATTGTATGAGATAAGAAATAGATGATTTAAACGCTAATTTGCAATCGAGGGAACCTTGAGAATCGTTGATTCATCGTATTACGTTTATGTCTAGCAAAACGTTTTTCATTCAGTTATAATCATAGTTTCCTTTGGTCTTCTGAATTTTACCTTTCGATTAATTGAATATTATCTGCTAATTCGTCTGTTTATTTATTCATTTTTTAATTTTTTTCTTTTTCTTTTTTTTTTTTCTTTTTTTTGTTCATGAACGACGATTAGACGACTGCGTTGGAATTGGTCTTGGATAATCCCATGGATTTGGTGCATATGGTGGCCGTTGAGGTATGGGATAGACCGTTATGGCTCCAGCTGCTACTGGTTTAGACGTTGCCACGGAGTTCACCGTAGAGGCCAAAATCGTTAGAATCGCTAGAACGGCAATAGCGACGAACTTTCTCAGTGAAATCTGAAAAGAATGTTTTAGCCTTTCGTTAACTCTCACTCGATGAACTCTCAAACGATGCTGTCTCGACACGTTCAAAATTATTTAACGATTTAAATTGCACTTTTACATTTCATTCGTTTGTCTAAATTTAAAAAAATATAAAATTATGCAATTATTCATATTTAAAAATCGCGCTCGATAGGCGCCATATTGAATATTTTACGCTTGCGACATATCACGGAAGTTTGACTTACGGAAATGTTTGTATGAGTGATATTCGTTATGTTAGTTTTTATAATATTGAGAAAAAAATAATATAAAAAGAAATGTTCTGATCAAAAGAAAATATTCAATACTACTATATATATTACTAATACGATTCATTAATATTTTTTTGATGAAATAAAAAAGATTCTCTCTCTCTCTCTCTCTCTCTCGTTTTTCTTTTGTTTTTTCAATTTCAAATATTCCTATGTGTATGGAAAGTTTAAGGTTAAGGTACTTAGAATTTTTCAATTGCGTCGATCGTAAAAGTTCGGATTTTAACCGATAGATAGTGACACTCTCAAAGATGAATAAGTAAATTAAAATGTCATTGTGTCTCTTTAAAAAAGAAGTAAAGAAAGGAAAGAAAAAAGAAAAATAATGGAAACTTATTAGAGAGCGCATAGAAGCGTCGTACGTTCGAACGTATATAGAAAAACAACATTCTTACTCTCTTCTTATGGAACACGTAACAGGTATTAAACTTTTATTACTATCTCAAGACAGTTATACGAATTATGCGTTATTTGGGTGTGTCGATCGATCATCGGCTTTCTCTGCTTATTATTTCTCCTCTTTCCTGTTTGTTTTCTCTCGCTCTTTAATAAAATAATTTTTCTTATTTATAATATTTATAATTGATCCGATATTTATGAAAATATCCTATACACACACACACACACATATATATATATATATATACACGAATAGAAAAAATAAAACATTAATAAGAAAAAATATTTATCCGATTATGAATTTAATTATAAAATAATAAAAAAGAAGAAGAAAAAAAGAAAGGTTAGAAAAAGTTTGACAGAATATCATTGCATACATACAGATCGATTGAATTCATGTTTTAAAAAAAGGAAAGAGAATGAAAAAAATAAAAACAAAAAATCACATTAGAATACATCCTTCACATATCTTCTCAACAAAAAAGAAAATCCTTCGTATTGTTGATCGATATGCATCGTAAATATCTCTGACAGTTTATCATGACATTCTATATTACAGAAAAAATACTCTAACCGGTCACATTTCGTTAATGTATATTAATATATATTAATACTTGATAATATATATTAATTCAATAATACATGCGTATATATATATATATATATATATATATATATATATATATATATATATATAATCGTCCATCTTAAAAAACAATTTAAAGATGACATAGAATTTATACAAAAGTGTATCATCAAACTATACAATAAACTATGAACTTTGCTTTTTATCTCGTTAATAACCTCGTTCATTAATAATTTGCTTGATAATAAGACATTACAATAATGTAAAATATAATAACAAATATTAATAATGAAGTTAAAAAGAAACGAAAAAAGAAAAAAAAAATCTACAAGCAATTATTTTAGTTTCGATCTATTCGGAAATGTTCGGTATTGTTCGGTTAAATTCGTCGTTACTCGTCGTTATTCGTCGTCACTCGTCACGATTCGTTCAATCGAAATACATTTACCAATTACGTACCACGCATAAAATGAAATAAAAAAAACGTATTATAGATGTCGTGTATATATATATATATATATATATATATATATATATATATATATCAGAAATGGATTTATCGAATTTAAAATTCCTCGAAGAGATACGATAAAAGATGCAGTTTGAATAATGTATTACTTTATATATATTACCATGTTCAATTTTTGTCTCGGAAGGAAGACGTTTCTCAGTAAGTAGATGTTATAAAAAACCTGTTCAAGTCCTTTTTATCTCCTTTTTCTTTTTTCTAATTTTTTCTTTTCTTCTCTTATATATATATTTTTTTAACGTGTTACTTCGAATACTCGCGACGAACGATAACACGCTTTCCTTACAATTAACCGACTTTTATACTCAGGATGAGTTGACTTTTTGGGAGGTGGATAACTATTTAGGTCAATGCCCATACATTTGAAAAAAGATATTGCCCCTATACCGTGCGTTGAAAAAAATATCCAAGTGAAAAATGTCGTGATTGTATGTGCTTGAAAATTTCTTTCATTTGCATATATTCATCATTCTATTTATTTTTTTTTTCTTTTTTATTTCATTTTATTTTTTTTAATGCTCGTCGCGTATTCGTTCTCCGTTTTGTCGTATGCATTGTAAGTTTCTATCTTTCTCTTTCTATCGAATTTAAAAAATAATTATTTCTCAAATAAAAATTTTTTTCTTCTTTTTCTTTTCTTTCTTCTTTTTTTTTAATTTAATGTTCCCCACAATATGTCAGCGTACTAACGAAAGAGAAAAGATTATTTTGTTTATGTAAGATGATCGGTTAAAATAAAATCGTATTTATTTTCATCGTCCTCGAGCGCGAACGCGAAATCATGCGTTTGCGTGAATTCATTAGCAATGCGAGGCGCGCTTTTCAATACGCCGATAGAATATGAAATTGCTCTCATGATAGAACTCGCAAGATATTTTTGCTTTTCAAACAATGTTTCATTAACTCTGTCTTTAGCTTTTGTCTATAATTTCGAAATATCACTCGAAGCCTTACAATGAAATTTTTTATGCTTTAAAGAACAAAAAAAAAGGAATAAGATAATGAAATAATAAAAAAAAAAGATTATATTATTAATTCTAACCACAAAATTTCTTTATGTTGAACAATTTACCTAACTTCATTTATATGACATTTTAATTCCTTCAAGTGAGAAATTATTTTATTAAAAATAAAGAACATTAATGCAATATCATTTTGTTATTTGATTAATGCAGAAATTTGATTAAAAAAATATTGAAGATGCCTTGACATACTTCAAATGTATGTGACGCATTATGTATACGAATAGATTTCTTGAACATACTTTTAATGGTAGATAAAAAAAAAAAACTTCCATGAAATCGATGTTGCCAATGATGTGTTTGAAAAGTCAAAGTCGATTTTCGAGAGATGATAATCATTCTTGGAATCATCACTTGGAATAATATTCTTTTGCATCACGTTTAATATTCGTTATCGACAACATGAATATTGTGTTTCTTATTGCAATATTTACGTTAAACGTTTTTGTTCCTTCTTCTGATTCATTCCAATCATTATGCATTATTGATAATATTTGATTAAGTACTTTGAAATCGATGATTCATGTTTTACGGTAAATTGGATATCAACGTGACATAAATACTTATAAAAAAATTGTTCAGAAGTCTTTTATTAAACATGTCTCAACAATAATTTTCTATCTATATTAATTACTAAATACTATATACAGTTTCATGATGCGATTAATTGTCTGATTATATATGTTTTTACATAAACTTTTTTATTAGTAAACTTAACAAATTATTATTCTAGTTATAGTTAACTTTATCATTACTTAATAAGTATTTATACAGTCAATGAATTGACTGGTATTGATCATTGAAAACATAAGAAAACTTACATTCTGAAAATTTAATATTACATGGTATACAATTCTTGTATATTTTCTATGAAATAAAAATTTCATACAATTTTTTCTCTCTCTTTAGTAGTTTATATTTGTCTTTTACTATACTCTGTTTGCATGATCGAAACATGAATGAATAATTATAAAATTTCTTTTAAAATATAAACGTAATTTACTATGTAATATATAGTATCAAGAGTATAGAATTTATTATCAATTGTATAAATATCTAATTTTATTATTTTGTACATATTTTATTCAATTTGAAGATTTGTCCTGTTCTAAGTCACTTTCTATATACTTTTCTTCATCGTTTTCATTTTGTACATTTTCATTTTTAGATGAAAAATGTATTATACTAAAAGTAAAAAGAGTTACTAATAATGATAATTCAAAATAGAGAAAAAAATACAAATAAAAATTTTACTTACGATATAAGTAAAAGTACCATAATTTGCGTAGAAAATGTTAACCAGTATATAGAACTAGGTGCTGTATTAATTGTTAAATTATAAAGTTGAGAATATAAAATACCACTGAAGAGAGGTACTGCATTGTCGCAAACAGATAACATAGCAAACACTTTACCTAAAACATACGTTTCCAATTAAAATTATTTCATTAAATATTGATAACAAATAATATAATAAAAAATACCTCTTTCTTCCATAGGAACAAGTTTGGAAGTCATTGATCTTAATACTGGTGCAACGCTAGGACCCAAAGCTGCAATAGCCGCTCCTAAAGAAATAGTAAGTGTCTAATCCTATTATATTCCTCAAGATATAGTCAATATTTGAGAGATCACATACCAACATAAAATAATTCTGGTATAGTGGTTAAAGCAAAAACAATTCTACCACTTGCATGTGCCAGAGCACCAATTGCAATAATTACGGTATCTCTTAATCCTAATAATTTACTCATCGTAGGTACACCGATGAGTATTGCTAAAAAAAAACAAAAAAAATGAATGACATACTTTGAATCAAGATTCTTTAAAAGACCAATGGATTAATTACTATCAATTATTATTTCAATTCGACTAACCTATTACAAAGAGTGCCGATTGAAATGTTTTGAATTTACTGAAGTCCGCGACACCCCATTTAAACGTGAGTTGCGTGTAAAGATAGCTCATAGGTTTCTCGTCTCTTTGAAAAGTGTATAAAGCCATTGCTAATAGGAAAATCCAAAGATAAGCTCTTTCGTGATTTTTTCTTCTTCTTATTAATGTTTTTATGGTTTCTGCTACGTGTTTTTTATCGAAGAATTCGAAGAAAGGATTAACGTTCGAAAATTGTCGTTGTTGAGTGGACGTCCGCCATTTGAGATTTAAAAAGGAATAAATAATAGCAATTGCAAGGAGGACAGAGTTTATCGTGAACATTATACTGTAGGACGAATTTAAGACGTTCGTAAAGAGATACGAACCAAGAGCCACACCTAAAAAAAAAAAAGAATAGAAAAAAAATTATATAAAACGAAACAAAGATAATTTTCTAAAAAGAAACAATTTTTAATTCGTTCTTACCGGTAGGCATAGTACTGAGATAAATAACATCGAGTATAGTGATTCTTAGAGTTCTCTGTTGAACAGTTGTTATATCCGATATATATGAAAAACAACTGGCAAATATAGCAACGTTACCTCCAAGCATTCCCATAGGTAAACTCGCGGTATATACCACCATATTCAAATTCCAACTACTTATCAACGAATTAATGATAATCATAAAAGAATATATAAATTTACCAATCAATCCTAAAATCAATGGTAACTTTCTACCGTGTCTATCGCTCCAATTTCCGAAAAACAATGCTAAAATTATCGGTACCACGTGTCCAGCTATATTGTTCCATTGATGAAATTTCGATACGGTTACCTAGAAAATGATAATTAATAGATTAATAATACATTAATAATCTCATTGTTAAAACAAATTTTATCATCGATTTATCTTGATCCATTGGATAATTACTTGCCTGAACTTCGGTGTTCAAGGTCTCGTTGGCTTTTAAATTTGCGCATGTCTCTTCGGATAGATCGTGATCGACTCTACACGCTTTATTAATAAAAAAATCTTGCTCCACTACCGAAGTTATCATGAAGGCCATCATATAAAGCCACATCGTTGGTTCCACCGAAATGTATCTCATCCATCCGAAATATTTCTTTAAAAATTCGTATCTTGAATTGCAATTCCTCGGCATCATCTGCAATGTTTGTTTAAATTTCACGCGCTCGAAGATTTATTTTTTTTTCTTTTATTTTTTATAAATTCGTATATATAGAAAACGTATTTGATATCTTGATTTCATAGCATTACTTCGAAACATTTTATTTTTAATTATTGCGATATATTATAATTTGATCGATCTATTCAAAAATATAATTCGATTAAATATATATATATATCGTTATTATGACAAATCACAAATGTTAATTATTTTTGTTAAAAAAGGAAAATAAAAAAAAACGAATTCTTACCTCGAACTCTACGTTTTCACTGTTCATGCTTCGGTTCGTTGTATAAAACTTCAAGCGAATTTCGTGATATAGAATCTCTATCAAAGGTTCATGCGCGTATCTTAAATTCTGCAAACTCAACTCTTTTATTGAAAGAATATCTAATTTCTATCTATCCCGCGTTTGTTTTCCATGCATAATGAAAATTATGAAGTTGTCGATTTATTCAGTAGTTAATGCAAACAAGACGTATCATTTATCTCTAACGTCACGTTATGAGGTCGATTCTAATTACTTTTCTTTGATCAAGTCTTATCGCGGCTATCGAGTATACAACGATCAAAAGATAAAAAAAAATATTGAATAAATATTTTCATTATTATTTTTAATAATAAGAAAATCTCTTTTTCTTGTTATCATTTATAATCATGATAACAGAATTGTAATATCAATAATCATAAGAAATTTAACATCGTCAGCTGATATTGTATATTCCATGTTTGTTCTTCGGTTGTCCACTTGATTTATAAATACAATGTATATTTGATAATAGTTACATCATTTCTGTTACATCATCTAATCAATTATTTGTTTAGGGATTATTTTGGAATTATCTTAGAAATCTTTTTTTTTCTCCATATGACTCGAAGATAATTATTACTATTCTTATCAGTAAGATTTGGTTTAATTTTGCCTACGTTGTATGTTTCTATCATTGCAATAAAAATTTCAAAAGCTATTAGTAGAATGGACCTTCTTCGCTATCCTTTCTATTAGTCGATTTAGTTCGTTGAAATTTTTGAACAAGATTCATTCGCAGTTACATGCGTTGTTCCTTGATAGAATGTTTGAAGGAAGGAATAAAATATAAAACATGTATCTATTTTCTACGACATAGAATTTCTCTTTTACATGTATTTTTCATTCTATATAATTAAACTGTTCACAAGTTTATATCATCTAATGATGAAAAACAGCAAGTAATACAGTATTATGTTGAAACACATGAATCAATAACAAGATACAGTAATCTGTCTTTACTTTTAAACCACACACTTACAATCTAAATAAATTTTCTTACACGTACACTTTTTTACTACTTTGATAATATTTTCAACATTACTTGAGATAATAAAATTATGGAAAACATTCCATGTTGCCATGTTGGATTAATAAACACCATCTAGCAATCTAAAGCGAAAGTATCGCAAGCAAAGCATTTTGGCGGGAAAACGCGATTGAACATATGATTATATACAACGAATAATATAAATTATTCCTAGAAAAAAAAAAAAAAAAAAAAAAAAAAAATTTTCTCGATTATTTTTTTCAATCATTATAACATTCGAAATAAAATCAATGGACAGAATTACTTCGTCAATGAATCGTTATTAAGATAATTATTAACAAAAAATTTTTTCTTTTTTTACTATTATTAATTAAAACTATACGTGAAATTTATAATCTCTATATTAAAAATAAAATCGACGTAAGGTTAATTTGTTACTCATAACAAACATTCGCATAAAATATCGCTCTTAATGCTATACAGAATTTTCTTAAGACTATTGATCAACACTGGTTTTATAACTATTTACATCAACGATGAGAACAGGCATAATTTTTGATCGATTTTGATGAACGAGGTCTCATTTTAAAGACGAACCTTTAATCTAGGACCCGGCTTTTTCGAATTTTTGAAAAAGCCTTGTATTCGCGAATAAATTATTCTCGAAAAAAAATTACATTTTTTAACACGATTTTTCTCAAAGAAAATAAAGCTTTTTCGAATACTCGAAAAAGTGACGATCTTTAAAATGGTCAAAAAAAAAAAAAATTAAATAATTTCGTTCATCAAAATCGATCAAGAATTACGTTTGTTTTCGTTATTGGTTTAAATCATTATAATACCAGTGATTACGAACAACCTTAACCTCTTCGGTTAAAGCTAATAGCTAATTTGTGACGTTACGTAGAGATATATAGATATGGATACATATACGTGTATATATATATATATATATATGCGTTGTGTTGTGTTTATATTTTTGTACGTACCTCCTAATACGTAATTTTTTTATAGTTCATTGTTGGCAGAGTTGACAAAAATCCATTAATTATCATTATCGTCGTTTATTTACAGAAAGAATATTTTGCATAGTTCTTATCGCGTTATTTTATCGCAACAATTAAATTTTGTGTTTGTTAAATATGAAAAATTCACTACACGTTCGATTCATAGTGATACATATTATAATGAAGATCTATCGAGATCAATAAAATTTTTCATTCAATAATATCTTATTAAACCAATCCAGATTCTTCAAACACGTGTTTCGAACTGTGTTGAATGGTAGTTCTAGTTATTTATTGTTCGAAAGTTAAAAAGTATGACACGTAGTGACATCTGTTAACGATTACTCGCCGATTAGAGTTTCTCATTGTATGATAACAGTTGAACAGTTAAAAAAGAGTTTAATATTAATTTAAGATTGATTTATTAAATGTTTCGACAAAAAAATTTAATGTCAAGAGTCAATGTATATTTTGGCGGGCTTTTTCAAATCGTTCAAATATTCCATCGGAATAATATTCCATATTGTACAGCAATAGATTCTTATAATTAATATTACATGTGACATGATACTTCAGAATGTTCACAAATATTAAGTTCGTTAATAAATAATGTCAATATTTGCAATATCTTACGTGTAAATAAACAATTTTAATATATCTTTTTATTAGACATTACTTGTCGTTCATATTATAATAAAATATTGTGATTGTGAGTATATTTAAATTTTCATCAAATCGATTCGTCAATGACTTATGTTAAAAAATTCAAATTTGCAATGTTTTATAAATAGAGAATTTATATGTTTATATATATATATATATACACACATATATATATATATTCTACCAAACACAACGTTACACTATTTGGCCAACAATATTACACTAAAATTATTATCTAACATATTTAGATTTATTTTATTTTAATTAGATTGACTCACCACACACAATGCCAGCCTATTTATTTATCTTATATAAATAATAATTAAAATTTCGTAATTAGACGTTTTCTCAACTACACGTTCATCATTAATAAATATATGTCTTCGCGTACGTGGGAAGAAAATATTCTAGTTTCGCATAGATTTGTAGTTCATATCTAAATAAGAAGAAAAAGAATCAAACTGGTTCGACTAGTAAGAATATAATCCTTTCGATTATAATTTATACTCCAACGTTACTTAGTTTTCTAAGAAATGAACGAAACGTACGAACGAAGCAATTAATAAATTCTCTAACAGTCATTATATAACTTTTAATAAAAATTTATTTTGCATTCTGTTTAAAATAATCTGTGTCAGGCAGATATATATTGACGTATTTTCAGTATATAGACGCAACTTAGGCCACATCGAATATGATGCAAGTTTACAACTAATCGTT